>NC_092646.1:8399533-8699533 GCF_039555335.1 Amphiura filiformis | reverse complement strand
GTAGAATGTTCCCGGGGCGACCTCCAGTCCCCATGTCAAAGAGAAATATTTTATGCCACTGGTTTAGATAAAATAAAATGTATCATTAAATTGAGTAATTAAAACCAATCTCATAAACTGGAGGGGAACACTAGCCCCCAACACTCCGCCCAAGTGCCATAGTCCGTTGTCTGAGGTCGATCCCGCACAGTGTCATCGCCCCGATATCTTCATGGCAGAAATCGCAATGATGGTAGGTTGAATCCACAGCCACGCATGGTCATTTTGTTCCGACCTGTTTAATAGTTTTGAGACGCGTTTGAAGGCTATTGACAATAGACTGGTGACTGACCTCTGTAGATTTCAGTGAGCATGGTATACGTCATGAAGTCATCTGCTTTTAGACTGCCTCCACCAGTGGCCTACGCTGCGCTATAGTACCGTGTATCTTCTGTGACCCTAGTGTTTACGAATGAGGGCAGCTGTCATTTTATTTTGTTCGGCACATAATTATCAAAATCAGTTTTTGAGTTCAAAACGCACTGTTCTTTGTCAATACGCAAGCTAACGACTATCATATTCTTTCAACACATATATACTCAAGTGGTATCCAAAGATTTATCGTCCGAATATCAAATCGTGCATAGCACATGTGTATCGATCCCGGGTATTGATTTTAGTTTCTCTGCTGTACAATGTTATATATTTACCAGGCGATGTCGGTGTGTCCCGTGTGCGTGAGAGGTCCCCTAAGTCATTCTTCCATAGGGCCTGCACTTTGGCTCGTTTTTTGCAGGTTTACATGGTCCAATAATCACAAGATGACTGACATGTGGTAACAAAGGAAGCAGTCACTGCAATTTGATTATGTCCCATATGATTGGCCATTCAAGACACCCTTGTGAATATACTATAGCGGCCTTTTCAAAATATAATACCTGTTTGCTTGACTGCATTGACAATACCCGGGAACAATACCAAGGGGGTGACACTAAATTCACGGTTGTTCTATTAGCAACGCAAAATCTATGAAAAATTCAGCTGGTTTACTAGCTAGAAAGTGAGGCCAGTTATCGATCCGTTATAGCTCGTTATGAATAATTCATGTTCGACCCCTTGGATCATGTTAATTGAGTTTGGCAAATAACAACGTTGTTAGTTTTGCGAACTTTGCCTGTTCAATGAGAGTATAGCGCGCCCCAATACATCTGGGCGCAAAACAGGCGAAAACGATCCAGTTTAATGAAATGGCGGACGGGTATTCCCATCAGGCACCAGTGATATGTTTTTTCAAAGAAAGTCTACTAATTTGATATGAAATGACATTTTGCAATAGCAAAGTCAAAATTAGGACTTGCTGTCAATAATATGAAGGAAACATGTGACAGAGGCAAGGTGGGAAATACAAGTAGTATTTAAGTTATGAATAACCTTTGATACCCGACCTGACCTTCCATCATGGCGCCTTATTCGTTTTTATGTATTTCTATTATGCTCTCAAGTAAAATAAAATACCAATCTGCTCTGAGCAGACAATGTTACTTGGCTCCCAGCATGAATTATTGATTTTATACGGAAGTAAAGAAATGCACAGTGTATGTGCATGATGTGCAAGCATACTCCAAATATTTACGGTAAATCTGAATAGTGGTCACATGTTAACATATCATGTGTTCGGGAAATCACGTGGCAACATTTTAAGATTTCAGGCTTGTTTACTAGTTAATTGCCATTTGTACTCTTTATTATTTATCTTTGTTAATTAACATATATTTTAAATGCTGATAAATCGTGGTTGGCTACCCACGATATCTGTTAAATTCAATATTTTATGAATATAATTCTACCACGCAGAGGGGGTCACGCAGCAGAATTTCACATCACCTGACTTAGCTACATTTCGAAGCTCTGCTCTTCAAATTCATGTAAATTTCAAAGTTTATACATTTAATATATTTAATATGATACTAATTTTTTGTTATAACCAACTGGTACACGAAATATACTAGCTTATTACATATACAGAAAGGTAATTATCAGCCTTCACTCAGCAAATTGACATGCCCGGCATATGCAGCCATTCTCCGTCTGGATAACATGACTGTCGCCCTCAATACGTCTGGGCGCAAATTTAAATAACAATACGCTATTTACATATCAATGCGGCCTCATGCTAATTAAAGCTGCCCCATCCAGGAGTTCATCTATGACAATACACACAGTATATGCATTGGACAAACTTTTTACAATAAGCATGATAAGTGATGATGTGACCTCCAGATTTATACATCGTTCGTCTCGCACACTGACGACATTTGATTGAATGGACTGCGCCGTGATTACGGTGAAGGACACCGGTTTAAATCCTTTGTTTGGAGCCAATCGATAAAAGCATGCAGGGCCTCTATACCCTATATACAGTTTATCCCTTACATAACCTATGTCTTGAATACGCTGGCAAAGTTATGTAATAATCGGATTAATACTATATAGCAGTAGGTAAAAACAAGTTTTGAATAATCCGCGCTACAAAGTCCCATTCAGTGATCCCAGCGAAAGTGAAAAAAAAATCAAATTGTTACGTGTATAAATTTTTAATGAAAAACAAATGGCAAAAAAACAAAACAGGAAAACGACAGTATTGACGAAGTTGAAGCCCCATTCAAATACATGTAGCTAATTTATATACTGTCAGTAGGGCCTACCGGTATATAAATTACAGACTCACGTAAATGCATTATTTTTTGTCTTAGACACACGGCTTTCGGCTGAACCACTACACTAGCAAGCTATGTTAGCACATCTATGACAATGACGAAAGGTACAAAATCAGCCATAGGCCTTTTATGACCTTTGACATTCTTTTGTGGCGTGGTCTTTCAATTCACGCCGAGTGTCCTTGACAGGTTCGACTATGCTTCAGTGGTCATGAAAGAATTCAAAAGATAACCTCTGCCCCAATAATCCCAGGCAATTATCTGAAACTGCTCCTCGGATCATAAGAACTCAGTCCTCAAATGATAGTCATAATAATGGATTTTTTTCCCAAAACACCAAAAAATTAGGTCTTTTTGATAAAAAAATCCATATCTTCAATATGAAAGGTCAAAATTTTCAATTGACCGTAGGCTTTTCCTCCCTGCTACATACACTTTAAGAATATATCATTAGATTTATATAATTTACTTCGAGGACTGTTATATAGGCCTATCAAAAAATTGAAAAATATCAATTTTTTATAATTTGTCATAAAATTTGTATTATATTGTGATTTTCAAAAAATGAAAATTATTTGATATCAGAAAGACATGCTTCGTATTCAGAATGCAATTCGATAGGTCTGAGGTGCTCTCATGTCCCACAAAAATACTGTCGAAACGCAATAAACGCTCATTTTAGATCCCTTAACAAAAAAAAAACAAATTTATTCCAATTAAAATTCTACCAGGGTTCGAACCCACAACCTATTAACAGTCGAGATCGAATACCACTACGCTGTGAGTGCTTCTACCAGAAATGCGTTTGTTCATCATACTTATTGATTACGGAATAAATCGCAAACACACGATTATTACTTGTCTATTACTAATAAATACGTATATAATCTCCAATCAATAATGAACCTTGCCTCCGGCTATGCGGTTCCTATGCAAATGTTGACTAGTAAATTAATATAGGCGACTAGAGTGAGTGTGATGGTTTTGTAGCAGATGACAGTGCTCATTCAAGCCTGTCAAGGTCAGTTAGTAGCCTCTTGCTGAATGGATGGCCATTATCAGCTATCAAAGAGATGCCTTGTGCAGCTGCCAATCACAGTAGGGTCAGTCCATGTCGAAACAGATTGAGTGTACACCCACCCTCTTGGATTTTGCTCTCCTTTGGCTCAGGGGTACCTTTCATGGATCCCTAGGTGAGGTCACAAGAAAAAAATTCAAATTCCATTTCGTTTGCGAATGGCGGGCAATCAAAGTTTGGCGACCTCGACCAAAATTGTGAATTTAAGGGGTCCAAATGACAAAGTGCTCTCTTTGAGGGGCACTTTCTTCTTAATTGAATCAGTTGTGATCCTCTTTTGAATGTGGTCACTCACTGGCTGTGTCTGAAATACCTAATGCCAAAAAGATAGATTTCGGAATTTCGTTGGGATTTCAGAGGGGTCAAAATCAGCACTTCGTACTGTTCAATCAAATTATCTTGATTTTGAAGGACCCATGATAATGTCACAGTGCACTTATAGGTCCTAATTATGTTCAGAATGGATTAACCATATGCCAATGTCTATGAGCAATTAAAAAAAAAAAGAGAAATTTCTAGACCCCTACAGAATTTTAGGCCACCCCCCTAAAGTGGTTCAGCCACAAATGGCACTTAAAGTCGGCAAATTTTGACCCCTAATAACTTTAGGTGTACACCAGATATGAATTTCTAGTCTTTTGCATCTGAAAGAATGTAGTTTAATGTTACTAGGAACATAAGATTTGTTTTGTATGTTTTGTGTTTTAGTATTAAGTTGACGCTTTCAAAAATAGTCATTTTTGCCTAACATACCATGCATACAGGATACGGTACAAAATGCCAATATTAGAATGATATTGTTTTATATTTTTGATCACTTTATAGCCATTTGTATTATTTATCCTGATATTTCAAGTTGCTCTTGAGTCAAGTAATAAGAAAAAACTACTTTCTAATCCTCTGTATGGATTTTTAAGGGGTCAAAATGCACTTCCTGGCAACGATGCACATGCAAAGTACAGGTTATGGGGGTCAAATTTTCAGAATGCTCCCAATTATGTCAAGTAATATATCAAATTACTCGTATGGTCATGAGGATTCCAAAATGTATAGTTTGTTATGTGTCAGACCTTTCAGGAGGGCGCTATGACGAAAAATGTTCATAGGTCAACAACCTTTTGAAAGTATCAAAACACAAAAATACAAAACAAATCATATGTTCCTAGTAACATAAGACTACATTCTTTCAGATGCAAAAGACTAGAAATTCATATCTGGTGTACACCTAAAGTTATTAGGTGTCAAAATTTGCCGATTTTAAGCGCCATTTGTGGCTGAACCACTTTAGGGGGCCTAAAATTCTGTAGGGGTCTAGAAATTTCTCTTTTTGAATTGCTCATAGACATTGGCACATGGTTAATCCATTCTGAACATAATTAGGACCTATAAGTGCACTGTGGCATTATCATGGGGCCTTCAAAATCAAAGATAATTTGATTGAACAGTATGAAGTGCTGATTTTGACCCCTCTGAAATCCCAACGAAATTCCGAAATCAATCTTTTTGGCATTAGGCATTTGAGACACAGCCAGTGAGTGACCACATTCAAAAAGAGGGTCACAACTGATTTAATTAAGAAGAAAATGCCTCTCAAAGAGAGCGCTTTGTCATTTGGACACCTTAAATTCCCAATTTTGGTCAAGGTCGCCAAACTTAGATGGCCCGCCATTCGGAAACGAAATTGAATTTGAATTTTTTCTTGTGACCTCACCTAGGGGTCCATGAAAGGTACCCCTGAGCCAAAGGAGAGCATAATCCAAGAGGGTGGGTGTACACTCAGTCTGTTTTGACATGGACTGACCCAGTAGAGGTTTGATAACATTTTGTTAAAAACCCAAATGTGATATAAGGACAAAGCTGTGCATGTTGGTACTTAATTGTTTGGATTCTTATGTTGAAATTCCCTTGTATTAGTATTTTTATGTGTAGTGTATATTGTTCATAAATTATATAGCTTTTAAATTTTGGGCATTTTTGCTCTGTTGCACTGTACCATTATGGAATTTGAGCAAATAAATTACCGACACAAGCAGGTATACAGTGTATTATTTTATTTTTATTTCGTATCTCAGGAGCACAGCTCACTTGGTAAGGCGTCAGAATTTGGTACACGAGCGCTTCGAACTTTTAATCGGAAGGTGGTGAGTTCGAGCCTCATCACGGTCACATTAATTTTATAAACCAAATATTGTTCGAACTTTTCATATTTGTTTTTCTTTTATTGTTTCTTTTTCTTTGTCTTTTTTTTTTCTTGTTTTATTTTATTTTTTTTATTTTTCTTTGATTCATATTGCCAGGGTAAGGAGTGGAGGGAACTAACGGCCCATTCAGTGATTTTTTCATCTGGACGATCGTAAAAATCATCAAAATTCAGATTTTGTACTAGACTGCGGAACTCAGTCTTCAATGATATAGTCAGTAATAATCTTTTGATCATTATAATAATATATGACTATCATCATCCGAAGAGCAGTTTCAGACAATTCAGCATCGAAGTGGTTACGTAATTCTCTTGGTTACCGGATCACGCTACTTTGGTATGCCTTCGAGTGCCATATACTTTATGTGGTGATCATTTCGATCGTGGTTCATTACTCTAGCGCGTGATCCCGTTGACATAGTAACATTACGTAACTTCGATACTGAATTGCTTGGGATTGTTGGGGCAGAGGTTATCTTTTGAATTCTTTCATGACCGCTGAAGCAGAGTCAAACCTGTCAAGGACAATCAGCGTGAATTGAACTGATTGAATTTAAATACTGACAGTATATATAAATTAGCTACATGTAGGCCTATTTGAATGGGGCTTCAACTTCGTCGATACTGCCGTTTTCTTGGGTTTTTTGCCATTTTTTTCATTAAAAAAATTTATAAAAGTAACAATTTGATTTTTTTTTTCACTTTCGCTGGGATCACTGGATGGGGCTTTGCAACGCGATATATTCAAAACTTGTATTCACCTACTGTTGTAGCATTAATCCGATTATTACACAACTTCGCCAGCGTATTCAAGACATCCAATTCAAATAATCACCTAGATTATGACGTTCATACCGTAAATATGGCGGAGTACTCAAATTCATTCAACAAAAGCATGATTACAAGCTATTGCAATCTACCGCGACAGCTCGTCTCACACACATAACAAATGCACTATAGGATCAAATAGGTTGACGACAACGTTTGATTGAATGCACTGCATTGCGCCATGATTACGGTGAAGGACACCGGTTCAAATCCTTTGTATGGAGCTAATCAATAATTTCACGCACATCCTCTATTATTGCCCAATTATTGCCCGGGATGATTGCACACTGTAAAAGAGCTATTCAGTATCGAAGTTACGTAATGTTACTATGTCAACGGGATCACGCGCTAGAGTAATGAACCACGATCGAAATGATCACCACATAAAGTATATGGCACTCGAAGGCATACCAAAGTAGCGTGATCCGGTAACCAAGAGAATTACGTAACCACTTCGATGCTGAATTGTTATAATGTTTGATGAAATCGTGTTTAACTATTTGCTTAAGAAAGGCACAATACAGATAAAGCAGACAGATTTACTACATGTGGTACACGTATATACATATAGGGAATGTGTTCGAGTATTACCTAATTATAATAGGGGCGTATCCAAAAATGAATTCACACCCCTTTCAAATGTCGAGCCAAAGTGCAGGCCCTATGACAGTTATGTAGTAGACCATTAGACCAGGTCGTCCACCAACCAGATTGAAGGACCAAATTCAGAGAGACTTGGGAATGACCCCACATGAAGCAAAGACACAAGCAACAGACAGAACTGAATGTAGGAGGCTAACAACGTCCTGTGCAGTTAGGTCAAGTCCATTAGACTTGATAAAAAAATGTGAGGGTAGACTTTGTGTAACCATGAATGTGAGAGTAGTGGTGTAACCCGACAATAACTCAAAATAAATTTCTTACCGAGCACAAATGCTGTCATATAACAACCCATGTTACACATGCCAACGAAGAATCGCATCGCTGTAAATGTATTAAAATTGGGCGCAAAAGCTGCTATGGTTCCAACAACAGCCTCACATCCAATGCAGATGAAGAAGCTGGGTAAACGCCCAATCCTGGCAACAAGAGTGAGAAAGAAACGATGATACGAATACATACGATAGAATGTTGAATTCAAAAGAAAAACGAACGAACAAAGTAGGAGCATAATTATATAATCTGGCAATTGGTGACGTATTGACCTCCAGGCCTGATTCCTAAAACCCCCGGGGTACTCAAGTTTGGTTTTGGTAGGGACGTGCCGCTGAGATTTTGGAAGTGGACCCATAAATATACCAATTTTTCAAGAAATTTGGACCCATTGATATACCAAAAGTCGAAATTTTCGGCCGAATTTAACCAAAATTGTCTTAGTTTTGACAAATTTTCCCAAAGTTTTGGGAAAATTTTGGCTAGATTAAGGAAAAATTGGGCTGTTTTCCGAAAAAATTGAGAACATTGAAAAAAGGACCCATTCATATACCAAAATAGGCTTTGAAAAGGGGGTCATTGATATACCAGAAGGCTGAAAATGCTACCCATGTTTGCGGCACGTCCCCGTATGGTCATTTGTACTGAGTACCCCCCCGGGCTAAAAACATGCAAGTTGAAGGTCTTTTTCACAATTTAAATGTATTCTAATTTTTTGAAAATACATAATGCTTTAGACTTGTTTATCAGCGGCGTAGGTGTAGCCAGCTTTTTTGATCGGGGGGGGGCAAAATATAACTTTCGGGGCAAAGACGAAAATAATTGCCGGTTGCATCATTTTGACCCGGTATTATCGGTAGGTTATATAACATTTTCTTATAGAGACTGTACAATTTGAATACATGTAATGTCTTTGAGCTTCCAAAAAGGCTTTATGGTATACCGGTAATGAGCCCGCTTAGCGCGCCAAAAATTTATGTTACACTATTTTTGGTAAAAAAAGGGGTTTTCAAATATTGGTACAATGTGCGCGCGTATGCTCTTGTTCTTTTGGTATTTTCTTGTTTAAACCTTTTTTGACCCCCCCCCCCTTTAGAAACCAAAACATTTTGGTCCCCCTTTGTGCAACTTCAAACTTTTTGTGTCCCCTACGTTTTACCCAGCCCCACCAAAGTCCCTAAAGGGTGTAAAAACGTAAATAACATTCAACAAACATTTTTGAAAAATTTAAATGTTGACAAAATATTGTTCGCAAAATGTTTGCCCAAAATATTTTACAATAACGTTTTAGAAACGTTTTCATGACCTTTATATAATCCAACATTTAATGTTTTTAAATCGTTTTGATTTAACGTTTTAAGAACATTTTTTGTGTGTGTGTTTGCTGGGTAGGCCTATAATCTAGTTTAAGGAATTAAGAAAAGAATAGTTTGCAGTTTTGCACTATCTACGATGTGTAAAGTTCAGAATATAGTTATTTTATAAAGACAAAGGTGATTTAATAATCCTGTTGACCATTTTTACTGTGGACATACTATATATAATCAGCGATCGCAGATATTGCAAACTATTCTTTTTCTGGCAAGGTGTTACACCACTGCTGCTTGAGACAAAGGCTTTGATACTCACCAGTCAGAGAGAGTACCGAAAAAGATCGATCCGCACAATATACCAGCGAAGAAGACGGACTGCGATAAGTTAGGCAGGGCTTCTTTCTTACATACTAGATTGAACTGTAAGGAAGAGAAAAGACAAAATTAATGCTCTCCACGCGGCGAAGTTTAATTATTTTTTTTCAAATTCAAAAAATTCAAAATTGTAAATAGTCATGACCATTTGGGATCAGCAAAAAAAAATGCATTAAAAGGAGTACAAACAAGCCTTGTATAGGTTCACTGGTTCTTAAGATAGCTGTTGATATTTTGAGAAAATATCTCAAAACGTGACCTTTTTATGTTGAACCCTATGGTTAGCGTGTAGAGCATTAATATGATTAATACAAAATATTGTGGAGGTATAGATGATGTGAGTGGGGTGCGTGTGTTTGCTGCAGGGGGGGGGGGGCAAAAACATGAAAGTTATCCGATTTTGACAAGAGGTGTCAAAATGTTCGTTTTAATATCAAAATTAGAAACCAAAATAGTTTGCAAGAATGTTTGCTATCTCTGTGCAAATTAGAACAGCTCCCAATGAAGCCTATATTGAACTCGACTTATTTGCCGGGCTTATTTGCTACATTGCCTATAGGTAGCGCAATATCCTAGATTGTGCAATTATATCAAAACGATCATTATATCTCTTTTGACAGAATCGTAGCATTTTCATATTTTTGACCCATAGATACAAGATGTGAACCTTCGACCTGGCCTTCACTCCCCCTTCTCGGGCGTGAGGATATGGGGTCTCCCTGATTGAATGTATGCGGGGATGTGCCATTGTTTTGGAGATAACCTTTCAGCGATTTCCAGTATAGTACAGGTCAATGCGCCCAATTGGGCTCATTTTGGCAAAAGTGCTCAATTAGGGCAAAATTGGGTGCTTTTTGTTGAAAATTGACGTACAGATGGGTAGTAACACCCACAATTAATAGGTATCATGAGAAAGTCACCATCAAAAGGTCTTTTAAGAGCGTTTTATTTAAAAGGCGCCCCATGAATTTGTGCCAAAAACGTTTTAAATAAGTTATATTTTGGCTTTTAGTTTACATGGTTTAGATAAAAACGTTTTATTAACATTAAAATGTAGGGTTATATAAAGGTCACAATAACGTTTTAAAACGTTTTGTATGAAAACACACTACAACAATATTTTTTAATGTTTTCAAAAAATGTTATTGTAAACTATTTTTGCAAACATTTTTGCAAAATATTGTGTCAATACTTAAATAACATTATGCTAAAATATTTGAACCCAGCAAACACAGAAATGTTCTTAAAAGGTTTTTTTCAAAACCTTTTAATAACATTTAAATGTCGGGTTATATAAAGGTCATGAAAACGTTTTCAAAACGTTATTGAAAATATTTTGGGCAAACATTTTTCGCAAAATATTTTTTCAACCCCAAAATAACATTCTGTTTAGAATGTTTTGTATCAGGTTTTCAAGAATGTTTTTGGAGTGTTATTCAAACGTTTTGATACCCTTTATATAACCCGCCATTTAAGCGTTTTCTGTAAAACATTTTGTTTGCTGAGCAGTAGATTATCATAAAATGTTTTTTGGGGTTATGAACACGTTTTATACTCTTAATATACCCTTTATATAACCCGACATTTAAACGTTTTCTGACAACCTTTTAATTTTATAACCTTTTGCGAATGATGTCAAAAACGTTTTGTGTTTGCTGGGTTGAAGAGTCCAATATAATCAAAACTTGGACTGTGTTGGATAGGCTCACCTTTTCCCAACAATTTTTGTTTTCTACAATTTTTTGACCAAAACTCATTTTTGACCCAAAATCGTGTATTTGACCAAAAATCACATTTTTGACCCAAAATCGTGTATTTGACCAAAAATCACATTTTGACTAAAAATCACGTTTTTGACCAAAAAAATCACATTTTTGACCAAAAGTCATGTTTTGACCAAGAAAAGATTCTGAAAATATATTAATGATAAAATTGATAGTTTTTCACTAATACAAAATTTATTGGTCTTGCTATGAGTTTAAAACTCATAGCTCGACCAATAAATTTGTGTATTGGGTTAAAACCATCCAATTTTATATTACTATTGGATTCACGCCTGGTCTCTGACCGAATTCTTATAAATAAATCAATTTCAGCATTAAAATAATTGCCAAATTTGTGCTGACTAAAGTCATTTTAGCAGCGTGTCAGCGGGGCGATTGGGAAATTTTGAGTTCTACAGAAAATTCAATGGATATAAGACAGAAAGCCGCAAGCTGATCTGAATTTCATCTTGCCAACAAAGGAATGATTAATGTGACTTGTATACAGTAAAAATATCAGTACAAAAGTAACTATGGGTACCGCAAACCGGTGTAAATAGGCGACAGGAGGTGCATAGGATCAAAAGTTTGAAAGATTTTCGGGGCTGTACAATAATTATGAGCCCTGGTAGAGGGTAAACTGGGGGAAATTTTTGGCAAGGCAAAAGAGGGGTTGTAAGCCAGTTTTGGCAAGCTGAGAGGGAGGGCAATACATTTTTGATATATATTCATGGGGCTTAGGAAAACAGTTCAGTGCGCTCGCAATAGGCCTATATAGGGCCTATAATTATCTAGACCATTGCAAATAGGGATCCCAAAAAATTTGGCATGTGCAGGGGGGATGAATAGGGGCAAGCATTTTTGGCACGCCGTTTGGAAATTGTGCCCTCCCCAGGGGCTCATAATCATTGCACAGCCCCTTAAGGGAACGTTTGGACAGTATTTATTGTGGGACATTAGCCGACGATCTCATGTCCCACAAAAAATACTGTCGAAACGCTCAAAACGCTCATTCCAGATCCCGTAATATCTGCTGAACCATCTTCCAAACACCGATGGTTTGCTTTTACAACTTGCTATTTATTAAGTTTACAAAATTGACCTCCAAAATACTGCAAACTTTTGTCCGTATTCCCTAGTTTCACGGTCATTGGTTTTAGGAACAATAAGACGAAATTTTTTCATTTTATTCTTATAATTATAATTATATAATCTGGGGATTCAATTACCCCTTGTGATCGCGTGAGAGATATCTCATTATACATATGACCGTAACCTATTCAATTTTGTACAAATGACTAAATTTGATTGATTATATTTCACAGAATATTTTAACCCTATAGAAATCATCATGTGTAGGCTACACTGTATTCGTATAATCGCCTCCTAAACTAGTATCAAACTAAAAAATGAATGAAAACACCACGTCTTTAAAAGGGTCTGATATTCCGGGCTGAAACTTATAGCCTTTGATTTTGATCAAAATAGACAATATTGCCACGAAAGAACGTCTGCTAAAGATTCCCGGGCCTTTCAGCACTTGCCCCAGGTTTGAACTATAGTATTACAAGACGTACAACCAATCGCCAAATCGTGAATGTTATGTGTTGTTATCATTTGCTAATGCGCTGTAAATAATCTCTTCCTCATACACCGTATCATTATATCGTGTACACTGCTCGTACACTACTGATGAACCGGTAATCGTATACGGTATAGTTAGATTCCTTCTTTTTTCGATGCACTGTGATTCGGTAAGATTCAGCGATGCACAGTTCAGACCAGGTACACTGGGTACGTTACACCAGTGATCGGTTGTTGCTGTGAGAAACACGGCGCTGATGGCATGCCATGCATCTGGTATTGCCACAAGACACAGTAGAAAGTAGACTCGCCTCTGGAATCGACCAAATTCACCAAGCCTTTTCACGATTTCGTCGAAGTGCATTTTCTCTTATGTTTCTTCAAACTATTGGCTTTAATATATATTAATATAGCATATAGCCCGGGCCTATAGGCGTTTGTTTCATATATTAAAGTCGCACACTTCTCCCGCAGGCGGTTCTATGGCGATTTAACGCTTTTATCCCGCTCTATAAATAAACCCCCGGTTCCCGCACTCGGTGCATCCGCGGGTATTCATGATTGTCGGTGACCCTTAAAAACACACCCTTTTTGCTTTTCTTTTCAGGGGAAAACGCCCCTTTTTTAGCGATTTCCTGAATTATTTGCCCTTCGTCAATATACTCCTATTTTCGCTAAGGTATAAACGCGAACGATATACCTATGTAAAGGGTTGGCTACAAAAACGATTCTCTTATAAATCATCTATGCACAGTTTCCACCTCGATACATCTGAGCACACAATTTTGTCCAAGCTAGCAGTGAATTGTCTCTACACAGTCTTTCATTACACTATACGGTTCAGTGCAAAGCATCATATGAGCTGTGTAGCTTCTAGCTGGAAAATATGCCTCTGTGATTGGTTTTTCTCAAAACTTCAAGTGTTCTCTTCATCCAATCAGATTTTTTTTAATATCGAACGAAAGCTAACATTTCCCCCTAAAAACACTTTTTGTCATTAGGTCAACAGATGACGCAATTCAATGTTTATAGCAAGGCAAATGTGGCAAATCTGTTGAAAACGACCTATCCAATCACGATTTTTGACCAAAATGTAGGTTTTAAATGTCAAAAACTCAAGTGTTCCTTACAATATTTTTCAAATTTTATGTCATTAATGAAAGAGCACACTTATATTGGCCATATACTAGCGTCATTAGAATGAGGAATGGCCAATTCTCTTGAAATTGCAAATCTTATGCAAAAGGTTTTCGCCTGTTTTGTCATACGGTTGTAAATTCAATGAACTATGACTTTGCTAAAGAGCGCTTACCAATTCTCGCGTTTCACAATACGATGCGCCTCCAGCGGTCGCTGGGCCGAGGCCAAAATACCCAGTGCATCATGGGAAAATGAGTCGACATCCAAAGCCCGCGTAACATACTGCAGTTACTGCACCAGTATCATACAGAAGCATCTGTATATACTGAGTGATTTGTATCCAGAAGCACACAGTAATACTGATGCCAAGCTAGTACTTTGCGTAGTCTGGTATAGAAGCACACGGGTAATTCCGTGTGCTGGACCCGTTGTTGCTATGCCTATTATGCCGTTGCACTGTCCGTTGCCTAATTGATCGAGTGCACTGTTCTTTAGGATCCGATGAATTAGTTTTAAAGCAGAGCAGCTCAGAACGACTGGTCTTTTAGACAATTTTAAATTTTAAACGCGTATTTATTGCACGGTTGGCTTGACAGTGATTTGGCTTGGCTCTGGCGACCTTGCATCCCGGGGTACCTTGATCACAACAAATTTGGTTCTCATAATTATCTAGAAGCTGACACTATAGGCCTAATAAAATTTTTCGTAGACCCTATATTAGGCCTAATAGCTTTTATTTTATCCGTAGGCCTATATTAAACGACTGGTATGTGTGTATAGGTGTACCTGTACATGTAAATACCGTGTCTTTGTTTTGATACGCGAATGGACAAAAGACCGGATAACCGGATCGAATATTCCCTTTAATGAGTGGGGCTACTACGGGCAATAGCGGTGTCGGGGTGCGCATGCAGTCTCATACAGGGTCCATACGAATTATCAAGACATGCTGGACGAATTATTGCTCAATAGGTTATTATCTAGAATAACATAGAATGGCAATTATTAGGCCTATTTATCGATTTATTATTATAGACTGATAAATAAATATAAAAAAATATAAAAAAATAAATAAATAAATAAATAAATAAATATAATTAATAAATTAATTAATTAATTAACATTTATTCATTTATTTTATTATCTATTTATCGATTTATTATTATAGACTGATAAATAAATAAATAAATTAATAAATGAATAAATTAATTAATTAATAATTAATTAATTAATTAATTAATAAATATTAACATTTATTAATTTATTTTATTATCTATTTATTTAGGCCTATTTATCGATTTATTATTATAGACTGATAAATAAATAAATTAATAAATAAATTAATAAATTAATTAATTAATTAATAATTAATTAATTAATTAATTAATTAACATTTATTCATTTATTTTATTATCAATTTATTTTATTTAGTCACTTATATATTTATTTATTTATTTATTTAATAATTGATTAATATATTGATTGATTGGTTGATTGTGTGAGTCAGAAAGAGAGCTTGTGAGTAGGGTGAAGTATCAAGTTGATTGATAAGCTGATTGGATTTGATTTTGTTTTAAATATTTTGTTGACTCATCCACTCATTTATTGATTAATTTATCTATTTATTTATAAATTTTTACTTATTTATATATTTATTTATTTATCTATTTAGTTATTCGTTCATTTAGTTTAGTTTGATTTAGATCGATTAATCGATTGATTGATTGATTGATTTGTTTGATTGATTGATTATGTGAGTGAATGAGAGAGATGGATAGATTCAGAAAGGGGGGAGAGTATATCAAGTTGATTCGGATTAGTTGATTGGATTAATTCATTCATCGATTGCTTGATCTGTTGATCGCTAGGTAGGTTGATTGGTTAAGTAGGTGATTTAATAGCTGAGTGAGTAAATGGGGTCATTGAGCAGTATAGGGATTGAGTAAGCAGTTCAAAGTATAAGCCTACTTTACGTGAAGGGGTGAATGGATAAGTTCTTTCTTTCTCCTGGCTTGGGACCGTTACTGTCCACACCACCCCACCCCTGTTGCCTCCAGTTTCTTCATTGAAGGTAAGTTGTAGGTTGTACTGTTTGATACATGTTTTTATTTGGAAGGGGCCGCTGGGGATGACTTATGACCCACCTTCCTTGCTCTCGACCCAGCTGCTTCAGCTCAGCAGTGCAGTGATAATTTAGGCACGTTGCTTCCCATAAATAGTGTCATAGGGACACGGGGGCACGTGTCTCCCCCCAATCGATCTGGAATTTTAAAAAATCCCATGGCGAATTTGCTGACCCCCCATTAGACCCTTTGCCCCCCACCCAAAAAAAAAAATCGTGGTCGGTACCCCCCCTACAACCATGTTAAAGTTTTAGCGCCTATTCACTTTTTGACTGAGGGATCCCTCCCCCACACAAAATTGCTCGAGCCAATCCATCTGGTTCAGTGATGATAAGAAAATGGAAGCTAGTTGTAGCCTAAAACCCGTTACGATCATGTAAATGTGTTAGTGCTTCCTCATATAATCACACCTTGCTTCCCATAAATTATATATGATATCCGCTTTAGGGGAAAGCTTTCTGACTGGGGACCCCACCCCCCATACAATTGCTCTCAATCCATCTTGTTCGATAAAGATCACCCACCCACACCCCCCCCACACACACACACACACAATCTCCCTCACAATTGCTCTCAATCCATCTTGTTCGATAATGAGCCTAAAGCACGCTATATCCATGTTAAAGTTTTAGCGTCTTCTCCTATTTGAACATCTCGCTTCCCATAAATTATAATGTTCACTTTTATTTCGATGGGGCATTAGGGACAATGACTTCTGTCTGGGGGAACCCTCCCCCACACACAATTGCTCGAGTCAATCCATCTGGTTCAGTGATGAAACAAAAAAGTGGAAGCTGTAGCCTAAAACCCGTTATGACCATGTAAATGTTTTAGTGCCTGCTCTTATAATCACATGTTGCTTCCCATAAATTATAGGCCTAATGTCCACTTTACATGTTTAATTTATTTGTAAAGGGCATTAGGGAAAAGACTTCTGACTGGGACCCCCCCCCCCTGCACCTCACCCCACACACACACCCCCACACACACAATTGCTCAATCCATCTATGGTGATACAAAACACTGCATTTTGAGCCTAAAGTACGATATAACCATGATAACCATGTTAAAGTTTTCGAGCCTTCTCTTATTTGGACATCTCGCTTCCCATAGATTATAGTGTTTACTTTTTTTTCGAGGGGGCTTAGGGACAATGACTCAAAGGGGATCCCCCACACACACACACAATTGCTCTCAATTCATCTAGATCAGTGATGATACCAACAAAATGCAATTTGTAGCCTAAAAAAATCATGGTCGGTACCCCCCGCTATATAAATCATGTTAAACTTATAGCGCCTTCTCCTATTTGGACATCTCGCTTCCCATAAATTATACTATTCAATTTTGACTGGGGGACCCCCTCCCCCACACACAATTGCTCGAGTCAATCCATCTGGTTCAGTGATGATACAAAAAATGATACTAAAAACTGCATTTTGAGCCTAAAGCACGCTATAACCATGTTAAAGTTTTAGCGTCTTCTCCTATTTGAACATCTCGCTTCCCATAAATTATAGTGTTCACTTTTATTTCGATGGGGCATTAGGGACAATGACTTCTGACTGGGGGACCCCTCCCCCACACACAATTGCTCGAGTCAATCCATCTGGTTCAGTGATGAAACAAAAAAATGGAATTTGTAGCCTAAAACCCGTTATGACCATGTAAATGTTTTAGTGCCTACTCTTATAGTCACATGTTGCTTCCCACAGGCCTAATGTCCACTTTTACATGTTTAATTTATTTGTAAGGGGCATTAGGGGAAAAGAATTCTGACTGGGACCCCCCCCCCTGCGCCTCACACCCACACACCCCACCCCCACCCACACACAATTGCTCTCAATCCATGGTGATACAAAACACTGCATTTTGATTTTTGAGCCTAAAGTCAAGTACGCCATAACCATGATAACCATGTTAAAGATTTAGCGCCTTCTCTTATTTGGACATCTCGCTTCCCATAGATTATAGTGTTTACTTTTTTTCCCTTTTTTTCGAGGGGGCATTAGGGACAATGACTCAGAGGGGGAATGCCCCCCCCCCCCCACACACACACACAATTGCTCTCAATTCATCTAGATCAGTGATGACACCAAAAAAAATGCAATTTGTAGCCTAAAGCCCCTTATGACCATGTAAATGTTTTAGCGCTTGCTCTTATTTGGACATGTTGCTTCCCATAAATTATATATTATAATGTAGCCTACCATTTTACATGTTTAATTCATTTAGAAGGGACATTAGGGGAAGTGACTTCCAACTAGGGACCCCCCCCCCCCCGCACACACACACACACCCACACAAATTGCTCTCAATCTAGATCGATGATGATACAAAAACTGCATTTTGAGCCTAAAGCACGCTATAACCATGTTAAAGTTTAAGCGCCTTTTCTTATTTGGACATCTCACTTCCCATAAATTATAGTATTCACTTTTATTTCGAAGGGGCATTAGGGACAATGACTTCTGACTGGGACCACCCCCCCCACACACACACACACACACCCACCCACACAATTGCGCTCAATCCATCTGGTTCAGTGATGATGTATGTTTGCTTTTATGAAACTTTTTAGTTCATCCCTGTTTGAACACAGCTTTAGTACGTAGGGCGACCGGGCTATAAAAGATAAGAGCGCCCTCGTTAGGCCTCCTATATTTTCATCGCCAAATACGCAGTTCTATTGCATGTAAGCAAGTCACTGATAGACGTGACGGTTCTCTATAGAAGAGATTGCTGAAAAAGTTTTTTAAGGGATGGTCTTGTTAAACACGCCAGTTAGGAAATTTTTTGCATTCGCAAAATTGATTTTTGAACATGCACGGGTGGGATAATGGGAATGCTGTGCAATTATTATATATAAGCCCTGGGGATGGTTAATTTTTGTTGGGGGAAAACATTTTTTTGGCTTCTGATTGGGGACCCCCCCACACACACACACACATACACCCACACACACAATTGCTCTCAATCCATCTCGATCAGTGATGATACAAAAAATGCAATTTGTATATAGCCTAAAACCCCTTATGACCATGTAAATCTTTTAGCGCTTGCTCTTATTTGGACATATGTTGCTTCCCATAGATTGTAATGTCTGCTTTTACATGCTTAATTTATTTAGAAGGGGCATTAAGGGAAATGACTTCTAAATGGGGACCCCCTCCCCCACAACCCTCCCCCAACACACCTCAGTTGTTCGGTGATGATACAAAAAAAACTGCATTTTGAGCCTAAAGCACGCTATAAGTTTTAGCGTCTTCTCCTATTTGAACATCTCGCTTCCCATAAATTAGGCCTATACTGTTCACTTTTATTTTGAGGGGGCATTAGGGACAATGACTAATGACTGCGGGAAACCCCCACCACACACACACACACACACCCAATTGCTTTCAATCCATCTGGTTCAGTGATGATACACAAAAATGCAATTTGTAGCCTAAAACCCATTATGACCATGTAAATCTTATAGCGCTTGCTCTTATAATCATGATAATCACATCTTGCTTCCCATAAATAATATTGTCCGCTTTTACATGTTTAATTTATTTAGAAGGGGCATTAGGGGAAATTACTTCTGAAGGGGGACCCCCCCCCCCCCCGAGACACCCCCACACCCCGTTCGGTGATGATAGAAAAACTGCATTTTGAGCCTAAAGCACGCTATAACCATGTTAAAGTTTTAGCACCTTTTCTTATTTGGACACCTCGCTTCCCATAAATAACAGTGTTCACTTTTATTTCGAGGGGGCATTAGGGACAATGACTTATGACTGGGGGACCTCCCCCACACACACACACATTGCTCTCAATCCATCTGGTTCAGTGATGATACACAAAAATGCAATTTGTAACCTACAACCCCTTATGACCATGTAAATGTTTGAGTGCCTGCTCTTATAAATCACATGTTGCTTCCCATAAATTATAATGTCCCTTTACATGTTTAATAATTAAAGAAAAGAGTTTTTAAGGGGGTATTTACACACCCTGCTCAATTGTGTGCCTATTTTTGCATTTTTCAATATTATAGCGCATTGGTGACAAGTAAGATATGTATATTATAGGGGCAAGGACTACAACTACTGCACTGGAAATTTTATTTCAACACAGACACCAGTTGTGGAGTTACAGTCAAAAATGAGGGAAAACCAATATTTGATCAATAAATCAATAACTACTTGCCTTGAGTTGCTGAATTTTCAGTGCAGTAGTTGTAGTCCTTGCCCTATAAGATTACTTGTCACCAATGCGCTATAATTTTTGAGAAAAATGCAAAAATAGGCACAAAATTGGCCAGGGGTGTAGTACCCCCTTAAGTGATCGTCTTGTCAAACACTCCAGCTACGAATTTTTTTGCATTCGCAAAATTGATTTTGAACATGCACGGGTGAGATAACGGGAATGCTAATTATTATGAACCCTGGGGAGGGTTAATTTTTTGTTGGGGGGGGCATTTTTGGGCACACATTCATTAACGGATCACCTTTTAATGGGGGGGGCAGTACAAAAACCTTGATTTAGATGCAAATGTCATCCTCTCATTATTCCTTATTTGACCATTAAAGATTTGTGCAATTATAAAGGGGGGGGGGGGGAAACTTTCACACAGATCTGGCAACGGGACCCGGGGGCTTAAAATGAAAGACCTGTTTAGAAGTGACACTACAAACAGTAGAATGAAAGCAGATACAAGTTTGCATTATATTCGCTTTTTATTTTGTTCTTACAAACCCACAAGGGGCATACAAATATGTTGAGTATAATACTTCTTAGGCTTAAAGGAAGGTGACCTGATATAGTTGGAAAATCAAATTCTTTAAAACTTACTATAACATAAAATGTCATCCCTTTCAAGCACTCATACAAAAAGAAAATGTAAATGTTTTTTGTAAATGTGACTAATTCCTAATGGAATTACCGACAGGGTGTCTAAATAAAAATAGGCCCTGTGGAATGGGGTCCATAACTTTAAGTATCAGCAGTAAAATTAAAATGTTCTTAAAGATTCAAAAACCACAAAGTGCCTGCTTTAAAATTATGCAAAAAGCGTCACAATCCGCTCTCGCATCACTGAGATAATTGAGATTGTACAAATAGACTCATTTTTGGACCGTTCCAATGGGGCAATACACATTAACAATATGCATTGTAGTTTAAAATGAAAAAATAAAATGATGAATACTCCCAATGTTGTTGGATTCAACATAAATCAATCAATCAAGCAATCTCTCAAAGAATGTTGTTCACACATTTCTCTTTGGGTTAACAATATGTAAAAGTGAATCTTCTAAAAATATTGTTCACTCATTTCTCAAGCAACAGTAGGGCTGGCCTTAATATTGCAGTGGCTGAAATAAATTGTTCTAAAAATGGTTACAAAATTAAATGGTTCAGGTGAAAGTATTGATTGTGAAATAAACAAAATTTGAAAAATAATATCAATAACCGTGGAGGCATAGTTTCTGATCAGACAAGCTATCACCTACCCAAGAACACCGGGAGTTTTACGTGTATTTCCTCCATACTAAACTACAAAGCAGCATATTATTGTTAACATGTATATTGCCCATTGGAAAGGTCCAAAAATGGGTCTATTTGCAGTTTTCCAATTATCTCAGTGACGCGTGAACGGATTTTGATAATTGTTGCACCATTTTATAGCAGACATTTCATGGTTTTTGAATCTGTAAGAAACATTTAATTTTACTGCTGGTAATTGATGCTATGTCCCCAAATCCACAGGGCCTATTTTTATTGAGACACCCTGTACAGTGTGATATTGGTAGTCTACAGTGTTTTAATTAATGATAATCATCATGATTTCAAGTGAAAGGTCCTATTTTTTCTCATAAACATATTGAAATTAGAAGTTCTGTCAGTGTATTTCCCAAGATATCTTCAAAAACTGTTTAATTAGTCAAAACAATGGTATACCATAGTTTTGACTAATTCGCAGTTTTTGATGATTTCTTCGAAATACACCGATTTAGAATGCCAAATTTCAATATGTTTATGAGAAAAATATGAGCTTTCTTCTGATACCAAAATCAGCATTTTGATGAGGTAAAGTGGGGGATGAGATTTTCAATCAGGTTACCACCTCTAATTTCAAAATGTTTGAACCAAACTTATAATAAGTACTGGTTCTACATAAAGTTTGTACTAACAACTTATGCAAAATATGTATGTTTTATTTAAATGAAACTTTAAATGAGGTATGATTACGAAAACTATAAAGTATGGGCAAACACATTACCTTAAGGTGGTACTACACCCCCTAATAAATTTTGTGACTAATTTTGCATTTTTCTCAAATATAACTTTACACTGGTAACAAAATTATGTATATTATAGGGGAAAGGAATCCAATTACTTCACTGAAATTTCAGTGATTCAATACAAGTGGTTCATTATATATGTTATTCTAGCGGTACCTCTTTTCTTATCATAAATAACGTACCGCTTGTCTCGAGTCACTGAAATTCCAGTGTAGTAACTGGATTCCTTGCCCTAAAATATATATAACTTTTGTGTGTTATTATTTTTTGAGAAAAATGCAAAAAATAGTCACAAATTTATACCACCTTAAGCAACAACAAAATTGTTTCATTTACTTGTCCTCCATCCACCAACCGACCCAAAATTGGCCAAAATCAGGGTCGGCCCTTTAAAAAAAAAAAAATTTAGTTTTACGTTTAAAATGTTCATGCTAATTTACCATCATATTCTGTTTATGTACCAATACCTGACACTACATTTTATAAACATGTAATTTATAACCAGTTAAAAAGGGAATGATATAGAACTACAGAGTATCATGATAATATTATGTGATGTGATCTGTGAAAACCCTTCACATGGCAACATTTTGCGTTTTGTACACAAAAAACATTTTGTACCTGTAATTTCAATGTCAAAGGTTATGAGCAAAGGATTGATTTAGCCTTTATTACCTTTATAAAACAAAATAGGATAATGTAACATACAAAGGCTTTTCACAAATCACATCAAATCAAAACAATCACTCTTTTTATATTTGTGCTAAATATTGAAATACACATTACCACTGCATAAACATGTAACTTTATTTCTTAATGTAAAGTGTGCCAAAGTTTGGGCATCAACGTCTAGGCCTTGTGCCTGTGCGTAGCGCCCTATAAATCTCTGCGCTTTTTTTAAAATATACAATCCAAGTAAACACAATGTTCAAATGTTGTTGCCGGGTTATATAAAGGCTATAAAGCGTTTTCATATTAACATTCACAAACGCTTCAAAACTTACTGCAAAACATTCTAACATAATGTTACTTAAATGTTGCAAACATTTTGACATTTATGATATTGTAGTATTTTTTCATACACACATTTTAAAACGTTTTCATGTCCTTTATAAAATGTGACATGTTATTTAAAACATTTTGACCAAAACCCAAAATATAACCCCTTTAAAATAGGGTGCTTCTTTTTTTAAAGTCAAGTAATTGGTTTGTGTTATCCCTCTGTTGTCTTGAAATGTTTTGAATTTAACACTAATCCCAGCAAAAGTGTAAAAAAACCTCTAAAATTGTTTTAACTAAATTATTTAAAAGTGAAGGATAAGTCGATAAAATTGTCATTTGGTATTTTTGAAATGAAAAATTTGACAAAAACAAAACAAAAACAGCAGTGTTGACTAAGTTCCATTCAAATACATGATAGCTAATTTATATACTGTCAGTATAAAAATTACAGATTCATGTAAATGTCTTATTTTGTTTCAAATACACCGCTTTTGGCTGAACTACTAGCATGCTATGTTAGCACATCTATGACAATGACAATGGTACCAAGATCAGAATTTTGATGATTTTTAAGATTGTCCTGATGAGCAAATCACTGAATGGGCATTTAATTTCATTAAGGGGTACTACGCCTATTTTTAAATTTAGGGGTCAATTTCCCCGATCGGGGTTAACGCTACCCCTGATCTGCTTGTGCTTGTTTGCCATTAATCGGGTGATGGGTATAGGCATACATGTAGGTCAGTCAAAGGTCAACATGGTGATAAAGTGTCCAGATTTCAACAAAAATGCATGGTCTCAAATTAGTTGTCATGTAAAATAAAGTCAAATAAGGAATAGTTCGCTTTGTCTAGAATGCTTTGTTTACTGCCTAAATTTATGATTTGATCAACCCTGTATAGGGCCTATTGAACATGACCTATTTTGTAATGTTTGCTATGTATCAAAACATCCTAAATGGTAAGAACTACAAACCAATTTGGGATAATTTTGTTGAAATCAGAGCACTTTTACATTTTGTATAGTTTGTGGCCAAAATAACTGACCATAATTATACTGGGTTTGACCTTTCTGTTTGTAACTCTAGAATGGTATGTTGCAGACAGGTCAAACTTTTTTCTTAATCCTTCACATGAGAGGAATACTAGTACGGTTTTTAACAAAATTTTGAAATTTGACCCCTGCGTTGACCTTTGAGCGACCTCTTACACTATACCAATCACCAGACTAATGGCAAACAAACACATTATGATAGCTGTGGACCTTTGCCAACAGAAAAACATGGTGGATGAAAATCTCTAAAGAGGAGCTACAAATTGCTCCATGCTCTAACACATCCATAAATTTATAAAAACTAATTTGTAAAAAAGCCATGTTTTTGAAACCATATATTTTGGCATTATTTGTAACATTTACACATGTCCCAACTTACACCTTAATTGAATCAGTCAAATTTGTTGTGGGCAGTGTTTGTAGGTCAATGTGAACAATTTGAACTTAAAGTCATATTACAACTTTAATTCCCCTATATAAATCCATGTTAAACAGCCAAAATAGCCA
This sequence comes from Amphiura filiformis, assembly GCF_039555335.1. Lineage (NCBI taxonomy): Eukaryota > Metazoa > Echinodermata > Ophiuroidea > Amphilepidida > Amphiuridae > Amphiura > Amphiura filiformis. The sequence continues at coordinate 8,674,648 of NC_092646.1, read as the reverse complement.
GTGTGGTTTCTTTCACTTTACCTTGTTATTTCAGCATAAAATGGACAGAAGATCTTTCTGACAGGTATTATTACTATTAGCATTATTTTTAATAACAGTGTTTTGGTTCAAGAATAACAAAATTAAAATTTTACATTAATCGTACATTATGGCTTTAAGAAGCGCAAATACTTCACAGATAGTGCTGAAGAATTTGCCCTTTTCTAGTTTTTAGGGAAATTAAGAATAAAAAGCACATCTCTAAACCAGTTTTCTGAAAATTGCAGCCCAAAGTTATACCCAAAAGCCTGAAAATGCACCCTAAATCTGCTGCACATCTACCCACCTTTCCACTAAACACACTCCCTACCAGTGTTGTAGGTCTCGATACCAGGTCTCGGTCTCGAGACCATCTCAAGACCATCTCAAGACCTGGTTTTGCAGTGTCTCGGTCTCGGAACTTAAAAGTCTCGGTCTCGGACCTCAAAAGTCTCGGTCTCAAACGTTTTCTAGTTCGAGACAAGAAGAACATGAGGAAAAAGATATGATTTTCTGTTGTTGTTCATTACTTATTCCTTACCCTATGGGGGATGTGCATAAACATGGGTAGCATTTTTAGCCTTTTGGTATATCGATGACCCCTTTTTCTAGGCCAAATTTGGTATAAGAATGGGTCGCTTTATATAAATTTTTGCAGAAAATTTTGCCTCCACTGTAGCCAACATTTTTGAAATTTTCCCAAAATTTAAAAGGAAAATTATAAAAATTAAGACAAATTGTGTTAAATTTGGGTCCAAATTTCTTGAAAACTTGGTACATTGATGAGTCAAATTCTCAGCGGCAAATCCTTACCCCAACCAAACTTGAGTATCCCCGGGATTAAACCAAGGTCTTGGTCTCGAACTTAGAGGTCTCGGTCTCAGAAGGGGTGATCTTGATCTCGGAAGGTTTGGTCTCGGTCTAGGACGGCAGGTTTTGGTCTCGGACGGGCAGGTCTTGGTCTCGGACATAGAGGTCTTGACTACAACACTGCCCACTACCCCAACCCATCCCCCTGGCTTGCCACATGAGAGTGAAAGTCCATACGGACAAAGTACGCTAACTTTGTTAATTTTAACTGCTGCATCCTCCCTTTGTGAGATTGTTTCATGTTTGAACTTTGTACAATATTTTATCATATCATGTATTCTTGTTCAAAAAATACCCAATTCCTAAAGGTGCCTGTAAAGGCTCATTCAGTGATTCTTTCATCGGGAGGATCATAAAAATCATCACAATTCAGGTTTTGGCACCTTTGTCAGTGTCATGTGCAAACATAGCCATGTACATAAAGACAAAAGAAGACATTTTACACAAATCTGTAATTTCTCTACTTCAGTAGAGAAATTAGCTACATGTATTTGAATGGGGCTTCCCAGCTTCAACTTTGTCAATACTGCTGTTTTCTTGTTTTTTTGCCCAATTTTTCATTTCAAAAATTGAATTACTTATCCTTCCACATTTAGGCAAATTATGAATAATTATAATTTTTTACACATACGCTGGAATCACTGAATGGGCCTTAATTAAATACAAATACACATAGAAAATGTTTATTACTCTAATAGTCTATTTGGCTTCCTTGAGAGAGAGTGATGTCAGAACATTGTTGGAGTAAAATTTACATCATGCGAACAGCGAGCACAGACGTACCACGTTTAGTGATTGCACCTGTAAACACATATTTCTTTGAGTCACTGTACGCACGATTTAATACCACATGTATGCACACACTGATATCACTTTCTCAAGCCAAAGGACTATTAGCTATTGGTCATAATCATAGACTGTAGTAGATATCTATGGGTGGCCGTGAGGGCCAAAAGGGTCTCAAAACCACACAAGGGTCTCAAAAGTACAATAAGATCTCAAAAACACACAAAGGTCTCAGAAATAAACACACAACAAGGTCTCAAAAGTATAATAAGGTCTCAAAAACACAAAAAGCTCTCAGAAACAAACACACAGTAATGTCTCACTAGCACAATACCAACAGAGAAAGGAAGCAAACACACAAGAATGTCTCAATAGTATAATAATTAAGGTCTCAAATACAGAAAGGTCTCAAAACAGAAAAGGTCTCAAAAAGAGAAAGGTCTCAAAAACAGAGAAAGGTCTCAAACACAGAGAAATTCAGAAAAAGGTCTCAAAAACATGTTATGGTCTCAAAAACATGTTATGGTCTCAAAAACATGTTATGGTCTCAAAAACACTTTATGGTCTCAAAAATATGTCAAGGTCTCAAACCAGGTATTACATCCGACCGTTATATGTGCAGTATCGCATGCAGTACTGCACACATCAGCTTGCAGTTTCGCATGCGAAACTACACATTCCGGCCACGCACTTCCGCATGAGGAGAGGAAGTAAGGAAGTACATATCCCAACTTGCATTTCCGCATGCGGTGATGCAGGTTAGATGTGCAGTTCCGCATGGGGAACTGCAATATTTTGGTGCATTTCCGCATGAGGAATTGCAATATTTTTGGTGTATTTCCGCATGGTGAACTGCAATATTTTTGGTGTATTTCCGCATGGGGAACTGCAATATGTTTGGTGTATTTTCGCATGGGGAACTGCAATTATTTTGGCGTATTTCCGCATGGGGATCTGCAATTTGTTTGTGGCATTGCCGCATGCAAAAAAAGCGGAAATGCACCAAAATGTTGCAGTTCCCCATCATAAGCGAACCGCACATCCCGATGTGCATCACCGCATGTGGAAATGCTAGTTGATGTGTAGTTCGCATGCGGGTGTGCGTGATTTAAATGTGCAGTTTCGCATGCGGAACTGCAAGCGGATGTGTGCAGTACTGCATGCGGTCGGTTGTAATACCTGGTTTGAGACCTTGACGTGTTTTTTGAGACCATAACATGTTTTTGAGACCATAACAGGTTTTTGAGACCATAACATGTTTTTGAGACCTTTTTCTGTTTTTGAAACCTTTCTCTTTGTTAAGGACCTTTCTCTGTTTTTGAGACCTTTTTCTGTATTTGAGACCTTTCTGTTTTTGAGACCTTGCTCTGTTTTTGAGACCTTTCTCTGTTTTTGAGACCTTTCTCTGTTTTTTAGACCTTTCTCCGTTTTTGAGACCATTCTCCGTTTTTGAGACCATTCTCTGTTTTTGAGACCTTTCTCTGTTTTTGAGACCTTTCTCTGTATTTGAGACCTTTCCTGTTTTTGAGATACTATTGAGACATTGTTGTGTGTTTGTTTCTGAGACCTTTCTGTTTTGAGACCGTATTGGGCTGTTGCTTGACATTACTGTGTGTTTGTTTCTGACAGCTTTCTGTGTTTTTGAGACCTTATTATATACTTTTGAGACCTTGTTGTGTGTTTATTTCTGAGACCTTTGTGTGTTTTTGAGACCTTATTGTACTTTTGAGACCCTTGTGTGGTTTTGAGACCCTTTTGGCCCTCACGGCATATAGATAGGCCTTACATTGGCCAGACATTTTTAAAACTTTGCAATGAGTTTTAGTAAACATTCAAACGTACAGTATTGGGGTTTGAACATGAGGTCATATTTATGAAATTTGCTACACAAGTAACATTTGTACTCCAATTGATGCTCAAAGCAATTGTCCAGTGTTTCCCTGACAAACTTCCATTTGATAGTCTTAATTCACTGTTTTTGCCATATTTTGGCCATGTTGAGCTATAATTAGTGAGCATCTGCACATCTCAGCTTACAACAATCCATTTTCCAATCCAAAGAATTTAAAGATGCGAGCTTTTTTCTTGTATATTCGACACAACCACCTTACGTGTATCAAATGTGATGACGAATCCATCAGCCACCTTTTTCTTCTTGTCCTGCACCAAGATCTCCTCTTTCCCGACCTATAATACACAATGATGCTCTTGCTGTCTACCTGGAATGACCTGTCTCCTCTTAGGGTATGGCTTATCTCCAATTACATCACACTTCATTCCCTCCGCTGGCCTGAAAATTGAGCATGTTAAAATATGAGAACATAAATTGAACTGCTGTTTTATAAGAGCTTAAAAACAAACTAAAGCAGTAGCAACTGACAAGTAGGTGAACTTTGGATGGATCTAAGAAAGCAGTGTTGCCAAAAGTTTTGCAGTGTCAAGGCGTAGCGAATTGGTTTGCCAGGCTGCAAGGAATGACTCTCAAGGAGCCCAATTTTAAAGATTCCAACATAAGTGCCCAATATCAGATATATGGACAATTCACCCGGATTTAGAACGTAAATCACCCAATTGAGCGGAAAAGCAATTCACTTAAAAACATACGGTTCATGGGAAGTTACCGACCAAACAATCAATGGTCACAAAACCCATTGTCATTCCATTTTGAGCTTCAGAGACTAAAATCTTCAAAATTTGGTTGAATTGAAAGGAAAATATCGTCACATTACTGCCGCGAACTTACTCTTGCAATGCAAAGTAGCCCAATTTTAGGCTACATTACTTACCAGATGTTTCCAAATTTAACCAAAGTTAATGCTTTATTTAGCTAAATGGTGACAGATAATAAATGCATTCTCAATGCTTGGAAAAAAATCATGCTTTTAAATAACAAACACAAACATTTTTCCTAACAGTTCAATTACAATGTACCATCAACATTTGACAATACTATGATTGAGCTTGTTCAAAATTTAAATATCTGGGTTTGAGACTTTCTTTTGGTCTCTCATGGTTGACTCAAATTGTCACCCATCAAGACAAACATCTTCTTTACTATACATTAGTTAGCACATGTTTGGATCTCATTTCACTCTTTTGTTATAAAGTTTGTTTCACGGATTCAAATATCAATTGATGTATCGATCTATATTCAGTGTGCTAATAATTCATCTCAAAGCCCCTACGCATTAGTAAATTGGCCCGTTGTTTGTGTTATTCCTGCTGGATTGAGTAAATTTCTTTCTGCTGTTTTATTTTTTTTCGATCCACCAAACAAAAATTTCACTTCTGATATAGTCAGACCTTAAAATAGCCTAAAGCGTAAATCTCAATAAAAATGCTTCATACATGTATTAGCCACAGTGCAACCTCCATAAGAGATGAAAAGGTGGTCTATTCTTGCCACAGATATTTGATTAATTTTTTAATTGGGAAGGGCTTTGAGACAAACTATCAAATCAAGATGGCCTAATCACTGCGTGCTGATGATGCATCTGTTGTCATTGATAGATATTGACTCCGTGGAACAGACTGAAAAGGAGGTTAGTTTCAGTAAAATTCTTTTATTGTATTGCATGCATACTTTGAGGCTATTCAAGCTACATTGTTTTTTCTTCTCTTTTTTATGAATGTGTCCCTCTTAATAAAATATATTGATTTTTATCTTGAAAACATGAATACCTAGATATTGATTGCCCTAATTAGCATGGCCATTGACTAATGACAAGCCTCGATTTTAATACATTTGTAAATACCTTGTGGGGAGGGGACTTCAGTTTAGGTATAGATGAAAGCCCAGTTACTGATTATCCATCATATAAGTTTAATTTCAACTTTAGTTTATTCATTGATACATGCAATATGGTCTTGGCCATGGGTGGAAAAAGGTAGTTCAAAAAGGAGGGATATCTTGGAATGCAAAGCTGAAATTTGGGGACTCCAAGCCTAAAGACCTGAAAATATAAAAGTTAAAGAGACAATCTCACCAGGAATTCCAGAGATCGCTTCAAGCTAATGATCACAGTGAATGGTTACGGGATACCACAAGCAGCAGAGCTCCTGCAGATGACAGATGCCAATGTTGCAGTCGGTGCAGTTCTTCACCCCAAACTCATGAAACTTCTCCGTAGAAAAAATGCTGCAATTAAGACAAAAAGATACAGAACCTGTCAGTGGCTATGTAGAAGCACATTTGACTACATGCATAAATGCTATACAAGACTGTGTAACTGAACATAACTTGATGAAAGCTGGCTGATGACACCAGGCAACCTGTTAACCAAGTGGGGAGTGAGTGGAATCATCAGGATGAAATGCAACTGAAATTGCAAAATGCTACTCACAATTTTGGAATTGCTACTCAAATCTGAAAGTGAGTAGCATTTTTGCTACACAAAAAATATTCAAAATCGATCACTGATTATGACCCCTACCCTCAGATATGTGAGGAGGGCCGGATATCATCTTTTGTGCGGTTACATTAATGACTATCCCAGTGTTGTAGTCCTCGAGTACAGTCCTCGGCCTCGAGGACAGGTTTTGAAGTCCTTGGTCCTCGGACATGTAGTCCTTGGCCTCGGACGTGTAGTCCTTGGCCTTGGCCTCGGACCCCAAAGTCCTTGGTCCTCAACAACAAGGACCTGACAAGGACAGGCAAAATCACCAAAAATGCAGGCAAATGTTTAAAGAGTGAAAGAGTACAATCTGCTGTTTAGTTATGGTCGTGCGTCATTGAATTGGGGTGGTGGTGTTACATTTAAAAAAAAAATTCAGGACGTTTTGGCCCAGATCTCAAGAATGTAGAGGGCTACTGAACTAGAAATGGTCTCATTTTGTTGCTAATTTATCTACCTAAAACTGTGGAAAGTAAAAACTTCACACTGTATTTACTTTTTGAGATATTGCAATTCTAACGATACAAAGTCAGGGGTGGTAGTGCCTACGGTTGAGGTGCCTACGGTTGAGGCGTGTGTTAAAGTATAGGGAAAATTGATTTTCAGTGCCTCTCAAATTTATTTTTTACTGTAACTTCATAACCCAGCAAGGTATTAGGATGGATTATGTACCATTGTTTTGGTATTTATGTCTAGTAGGTAACTTGACCAATTTTACTCCAAGCTGGTTTAATTTGTTGCTAATGTGCTGCATTCTGTGTCATGGGTTCTAGGCTTTTCCTATACGTTACTGTACTAAGCATGCATTTGTGCTCCGAAATGTTCTGAATGTCACATTTCTTGAAGAAGTTACCCTACTTCTGTACAAGTTAATATTTCTTAGAAGGAAATTTGATGAGGAATTCAAATATGCCACTGGTTTTTGTGTAGGACATGAAGGAAAAAAGTTTTGATTGATAATGTCATAAAAATCATAAACATTTATGTACGACTTTTGAACACCCTGTATCTCAGTTAGGCTACATAACTCATCATTACAAGTTTGCTTTTTTTGAGAGCCTACAATGTTATTAGCACATCTAAAAAGGTTTTAGCAGAACAGGTGTTTATGTTAGTGAGTAAGAGAGGAACCAATTTTTTTACTTTTTGAACGAAAATGTAACTTTTCCACCCTATATAATATTTGTGGCACCCTGTATATCAACTTAAAAGTTGAAAAATTGTCTTCCTTACACTTTCAGCTTTATGATGATATAAAAATTGTAGGTTTCTGACAAACATGAGATGAATTACAATCATTTTTGTGTGAAAGCGTGATTATTTTTCTAATTTTGAGCATGTAACGCATTTGGCCCCCAATTCATGACACACGACCTTATAAATTTAAACTTTTTAGAGAAACATGACAAGGATAGCTTTTTATTGTACCTGATTGAAATACAAAACAGTTTGTCAATATTTTGGTGCACTCTTAACTATCATCTTTGCTCTTTGCAAAACATGCACATGGAGGCCAAATATGTGGTTTTATATTAAAATTCCACTCAGCCAATATGATTCCTAAAATAGGAATATCGAATAGACACAAGAGGTTCTTTAGATATTTGAAGAAACTCATTGGGCGCTACTGTAGGACATGTTTCGATTACCGGGTAGGCCTAACTGTGATCAAATGAATTTTATCTATTTTAGTTATAATCTCATCAGCAACATTTTGCTGCGTTTGATCTTAAGCAGCCATTGTCAGTAAGAATGGGACCGAATTGGGACTTTGTGATTCAAGTGCGTCATGGATTTTCTTTAAAAAAAAAATAGGATGATGCAACATCAGTCCCAGAAACTACCCCAAAAATTTTAGCTTCCTCGCTCATTTCGATAAACAAAAAAAAATCATTGAAATTTTGGCCTCATAAACATCGTTAAATGGTTTATCAATTAGCAGCCACTAGAAAATTGTGCGCCAACGTTGGCCCAGTGAAAAGAAAACATTTTTTGAATCCTTTTATGAGTATCATTACAATGACACAAAAAAATGGTTGGGTTACCATTGGCGCGTCGTAATAATCAAGTTTAAAATATTAGTGAAAAGCGCCCTCGTGCTGTTTTATGTGGCTTTAAACTCATTGCGCCATTAAGCACCCATGAAAAAAGCAAGTTGAAATGGATAAACTAATCATTTAGAATCAAATGCAAATGCAAAATTGATGGGTGCTCGTTGCAAGAAGAAAAAAATGGAGGTCAAAGGTCAAATTTTCTAATTTTGAGCCATTTTCACGCCTCGTTAATTTCATGCGCCAAGGTCAAGAACAGAAAAGTGGTGTTCAGTGGTAAAAAACTGTAACTCTACTAAAAGAAGCAGTAAAAAGCTTGGGTCCTGTTGGTTTAGTATTTTTTATGATTTTCTAAATATCATCTTAAGGCAAGTAAACAGTAAATAATATGCCATGCCGTACTATATATGCGAACTTTAAGCATCCTCTACTAGATATGCCAACAAGTACCCATGGTGTTTTAACTTTAGTTAGTTTATTCAAGTGCTGTTGATTGCATTTCTGTGGAAATAGGTGTGGGCTCATGTTGGCGCAATCATGTGATTACCTGCTTGGTGCATTACTGAATACAGTTTGCACGATTTCAATCACTTCACCTGGAAAATGAGACCCATCATACTCAACAACATGAACAAATTTTGTATCAGTCATACAAATCTCAGTAATCAGTATCAACTTGAAATGTCACTGTGGCTGTTGTAGTCTCAGGATTTCCAGTATCTATATTTCTTGGGCTAGATTTGGGAGGAAAAAATAAAAATGTTGGTTGCATCATTTTGACCAGGTATTAGTAGGGATGCCCACTCTCAATACAGTTTCCACAATTTTTCATTTACTGTGTGCGTGCACTCACACACGTATTGTCTATGGAGAAACTGATCGATACAAGAAATCCCAGGCATGTTAAATGGCGTGCATACTTGTTTTGATCCAAATGTAGGCCTATATCAGGGTGTTTCAAGAAATTCCTGATTCCATCAGAAAACATTCACCAAACTTTTTCCTGTTTGGTCAGTAAATAGAGAGGACCTTCCTGCATGAAGAGATCAACTTTTTTAATGAAAAATTTAATGAGATGAGAACTACAACAGGTTGAAGTGACACCATTCCGTGCATCAGGTGTTCAAACGCAATTATCTCCGAATTTGGAGTGAATCAGACAAGCAAACTTACATACTCATAAAATTTAACTATTTATGAAGACAAAATGTGTAGGATGCCCATCTCAAATCATGCACTTCCCCGTGCACTTCTCACTACCATGTCCATTTCATAGGGAGTATAAAAACCGGGGACCATCATGGCTTCCATGCACACAGTGTATTGCTCAATGTAGTAAAGATAACCTTTGAGTTGGAACAAATTTCTCAAAATTGGTAGTGATTAATGTTACCAAACTTATGCCATGATGAAATATAATAATTTTTGAAGATAAAATGTGCTGACCTTAAAAGATTGAACAATGTTTAAGACTACCGCTTTTCATTTGAAATAATGCACTTATTGTTCATCTCCTCTATGGAGATATTTTCCATGGCGGCCATCTATGATCATGCTTGCAGTTGGAGGGCCATTCAACTTTGACGCGCTATTATTAAACTGTACGCTATGAATACGCACACAACGAAAATTTAAATTTGCTTGATTTGGGTTGCAGTTTTAAAAGCTTCCAAATTTCTCTCTACAACTCCTAATAGCTATATATTTTATATATAACTACAAGAAAGGCTTTCAACATTCCATATATGTTCACAAAAAATACCGTAACTTTGCAAGGAATATGATATGGGCACATAAACACAAATTTTTGTCATGAATTGAGATAAAAGAGTAAGAAAAACTGCGTTATTTTAAAAATGGTGCGAGTTCATAAATCAGGAATTTGCATATGATTAGAAACATGGCTTATTATCCTCATATTAAAAAATCAAGATTTTTGGTTGGTTAAGACAAAAACCTGCCGGGATGAAAAGGGTATTTTACAAGACGGAAAAATACCAGAAAACAGTAGGCCATGCGACAACAGCATTGCGAAGGTTCATGCGAGCAGTGTACAACTGCGCGCGCGTATTTCACTGAACGCAGATGAATGGCGCGCTTGGGCGCAACAAAGTCACGCGCGTGTACTCGTTCATGGTGTCAAGTCACGCGGTATTGTTATGAAGTTGTTTACTTAATTTTCGCCGATGGGCCTAATCTGGGTAACCAATTTAAACTATTATAACAATTTAGAATTTTAAGTTCAAAATTTGGGACAAAGACTAATCGATAGATAAAGGTTGAAATGACTTGTCTGGCTAAAAATTAGAATGATTAAAGCGTTAAGACAGAAAATATCCGGGTTAGAAGTCCTTAGCAACGAAAATAAATTTGAAGGTAAAGCAAACGCAAAAATCACGAATTCTAACGACAAAAGTAGACAAAATGGAAATCAAGTAGACAATTGTGAAGATATTTTCTAATAAAACTTATTTGTTAATTGCCCAAGATGATTGGCTACACATAATACGATACATTTCAAATCGAAATTTTCCATGGGAAAAGTAAAAAAGCATACCCAAGAGTGCGACGGTCATTTTTGCCAAGGTCGCGTCCGTTAATAATTTGACCTTTAACGGAAAACGCGCATGATGGCCCTCCGACTGCTTGAGGTTTCAACAAACAAACCATGGGTTTTGAGGTCTTATAGTTTTTGTTGTATGTCAACAAAATCGATTAAATTTTCAGGATGATCTTATTTTCATGTTGTTATAAGCAAATATAATGTTCCAGATAAGATAGTTAATAAATACATTAAGAAAAAGTACCTTAAAGTTGCACTTTCTGTTAGTATTCCTTTTGGACTTTAACTTTTTAACATGTTCTAGCAGCCCTATATAAAACCGTGACACTTTTCGAAAGGCCATATCTCTGGAATGAAACGTCCGATTAAGATTATTTAAACGCCAAAATGTTTCTTTCATCAATTCCCATCCAATAAGTTAGGTCTGAATCAATTTAAAAGTACTTCAATTTTTAGTGGACATGCCTAGTATTAGTAATGGGATATAGAGCATTTCTTTTAGAGAGACTGTACAAGTTTAAGTCTTCGAGCTTCAAAAAAGGGACTTTATTTTGGTAAAAATTTGGTATACATGTATTTACACTATTTTACGCATGATCAGGGTGGAACTGGCTCCTTGAACCTGTTCTCTATCTTTGCCTTCCATATTTTTACTTTCATTTTTCTGTAAGAAGGGCACTTTTATCTTTAATTTGGGGCCCCACACATGTGTGTTTGCCTGGTTGTTTCTTTGTTTGCTTCTTTGTTCGGCTGCTCGGGAGGAAGCGAATTGATTAATCCACTGTGCAGCTTCAACACAATAATCGATCAACTACATACTTGGTATACTATGCCAGATAGATAGTTAGGTAGGGTGATAGGATATGGTGGCTTGATGTGCTGTATAGTTTTGTGTTATTTGCATATTTATGAATATTAATGAGCTTATTTGCATATTTTGCCTACATTTTCATTGATCCACTCTGCAGCTTAAGTGCATAAAATAACCAATCAACTTGAAACTTGGTTTGGTGATTGTATATTGTGACCTGATGTTTGTCATGAATGTTATTTGCATATTTATGAATATTAATGAGCCTATTTGTATATTGCATATCATTTGTATTTACAAAACATTGTTATTTACACACTTTTGAGTGAGTGCCACCTTAATTACGAACCCCGTAATTCTAGTTTGTCGGGGAAGTCTGCCCCACCTGCTCCCCCAACTGGCTACACTACTGCTAGAAAGTTGTTACCATGGTTACATTTATGCATATTCATGCAGTTGGGAGATACCTCTATTACTGCCAAGTGGTATTTTGCATTACCTTTGCTGGTACAGGGGGAAGTGGGCTATGGTAACTCGTGCTACATCGGTAACTCGTGCTACTGGTAACTCGTGCTACAGTTTTTAAGGGGTCATTATTATGTGGTGGATAGTGTTTTGTATTTCAATTTCTTATTTTTATTCAAGGTACTACCGTACTAGTAGAAGGAAAATAATAAGTGGCATCAATTAAATTGTCAACATTTTGTTATATATTAAAAAATGCATCTCTCGGTAACTTGTGCTACACCATATTTAGTGTTATGAAAACACAATGAAAGGAAAAAACTAGCGGGGGGTTATTTAAAATGTGATGGATATTTCTTGAAGACCATATTTCATAGATATAAAATGTATCAAATTAAAAAGAAAAGTGCCCCTGTTTAATAAAATAGACCCACTTAGAAAATATCTAAGTTGAACAGGATTTTTCAACTAAAAATACACTCTCCGAAGAAAGGTTTTTTAAACAAAATGTTAGAAAAATGCAGAAAAAGTTTAGAACTTGAACATTACATCTGCTTGGAATATTATGAAAGTTAAAAGAAATACAAAAGGCAATTTTAGTTTTTTGAGTCATGTCCACTTTTGCTTGAATTGCCCATTTATACATTTGAAAATTAGAATAATCAGGCTGTATTAAAATGAGCCCAAACTTGATGCAATTGGACCAAGAATAGCCCTGTGAGAACAAGTTAAATTAGAAAGAGGCGAGAAAATGTAACATCACCAGGTATTTTGGGGTCCCACCATAAGACACATGACCAGCTCCGAATTTGCACACGATAGTTACGCATTCGATGCTAGAGTTGTATGTTGCTATCGTTTTTCGGTCAGACAGCGGTGCACTTTTTTGCACGTGCACCGGAGGTTATTTATTCTGTTAATGTTGAAATTTGGATGAAAGTTATTTCGATGAGTCAACTGTATCTTTTGAGTAAGATTTGCCTATTATGGACAGTTTAAAATTGTGCTGAAGTGTAATTTTCACAACATTTTTGTTTCCATGCGATCGCCTGTCGTGATCGGCTGTGACAGTGTTTACTTAGAAAGTAACTTCCATTGCTTAGTACACGGTGTCATGCTTCAGCAACTCCGAAGTCTAGATTTTGAATGCAATGGTCTCTAGCCTAGAATGTGAAGCTATCGGTGAGCAAATTCTTGGCTAGACTTCTCGAGCAACACAAAGACGTCGACCATCACTGGCACTGCCACTGCCATGACTGTATATTAATTATGACCAACAAATGTGGAGCAATGAGAATGATTGATACTTGGATATAATTTTACTAAGTAGAACTTACCCTGGAAGGTGCCGCGCCATATCATCGCATCGCCATCGGCAGTGCAGCTAGTGCATGAGTGTCAGCTGGTCATCACTCAGTGTAGACAACATACATGGTACCGCGGATACATTTACCGGCATTGACCGGGTAAGCTTAAAAACATTTTACACATAGACATGACATGATGACAGTTCAGTCAGTTGTGACACCGAAAATCACACCACCACACATTCAACAAATTATGCATTATACGGCAGTAAAGTAGTGAATAAATCATGAAAATAGGGTTTCTCTATTTAGGCCAAAGACAGTTCCAAATGAAACAAAACAATGTTCGTATCGAAAACTCTGTTCATGATTCGCGGAATCGCGGTTTCCCATCGGTCACTCAGACTTCATTTGCAGTCGTTTTTGTAATTTTATTCGTCATCACCGGCAACACGGTACCGGCCAGAAAAGTATACGCTACAAACCGTATGATTCTGTATACCAAGCTATAAACTATTTAGCTTTGCATTGGTACTACCGCGTACTTGCGCACCGAAAGTGCACAGTAGGTAGTGTCGACTGTATCTTACACGGGTGGTTACTGTCCGTTTTCCTATACACAATACACAGTGCTCTCACCATTGACGCGTGACCCTATACAAATGATGTATGTTGGGAGAATGGACACTTGCCTAGTTAACATCACTGTGTGAAAAATAACCAGCCAATATTTTATTTATTCTCCAAAACTTCTAGCAAATATATTTCTCTAACATGACCTAAAATTACAGCTAGGTTAGATGTTCAGAAATGGTCGTACTTTTGTAAAATATGAGTGAGGGCAAGGCATAGCTAGCCAACTCCCCGTGTTATTTGAATGGAGATTTGACCGAAAATATTGGTATCGGACCGCTCACTTCTGAAGGATGCCACAAAAAACCGGTAAAAGCTACATTTAAATTATTCTAAATAGGTTCTAGAAAATAAAGTTTTGTAACATGTCCTAAATTTTTAGCTAATTTAGGTGTTTGGAGAGGGTCGTACTTATGTGTTTTAGGAAGGACATGTAAACGACAGATAACACCAAAAATATGAAGAAATTATTTCCAAACCGTGTTAAGTAAAAAATCATTATGTTGCTCATTTTCAAGAATGCTGGTTTACAAAAAGCACGCCATTGTCTGATTTCGTGAACAAAGCCACAGATAACATTGTTTCCTTTCGTTTCCTTTATAATCGGTTACCCAACTGAAGCTATGAATACCAGCTTTATTGCGATATCGCACATGAAAACAGTCACTTGTGCACAACCAGAGAAGATCCGATTTAATCAGTTGAGCTGTTTCAATGAGTGTTATCTTGGTTTAATAGCTTTTAATGGGGTTAAGTCCTGCAAAGGTCGAGATGAATTCTACTGTAGACATGACTGCATCATGATACGAATACAATACAGGAACATGCATCATTGTGGGTTTAAATGTCATTATAATGATGTTACATGCGAATGCACACTAAAACAACAATTTACAACTATAGTAGATCCATTTTCTATCTATTGATCACAGGGAATCCTTTGTGGAGCTGTTTTCAACATATTTATTATCACACTCGCGTGAAAATTCAATAGCAGCTAGCTAGAACGGCGATGTCGACTCTGGAGTCAAAAATTTGACTGCCAAAAGCAACCGCTGGCGACGCATCGTATTGTGAAACGCGAGAATTGTTTCCAATAGACCCTTTTCTGGCAGAAACGCGTAGACCGCTGCCCTCATTCGTCAACCTTCTGGAGCATAACACAGTACATGCGCAGTGTAGACGGCTGGTGGAATAAGTCTAAGAAACGCGTAGGCTTCATATACAATGCACGAATTGCACTGGCGCATGCGTTTTACAGGCCCCGTGGCTAAATGTATGAACTTTCATTACTTGACCGGGTGCACACCGGATACACCGAACAGAAAATTATCCTGATGGGGGATTTCAACGCCAAAATAGACTCTGACAGTAAAACATGGACCTCCGCAATGGGCAAGTATGGAATTGGTAAGATCAACAGCAGAGGGGAGAAACTGTTGGAATTCTGCATGCTCCACAAGTTGACAGTCTGTAACACCCATTTCCAGCATAAAGCATGTAGAAAGGTAACATGAACTTCACCTTGTGGGAAATACAAAAATATGATTCATTCATTCATTCATTCATTCATTCATTCATTCATTCATTCATTCATTCATTCATTCATTCATTCATTCATTCATTCATTCATTCATTCATTCATTCATTCATTCATTCATTCATTCATTCATTCATTCATTGACTTCTTCATAACTCAACAGGAGAACCTAAGTGCCATCCAGAACTGCCGATCATACTGCTCAGCTGATGGCTGACGTGGGCTCAGATCACAATCTAGTGATCGCCAAAGTGGTCTCAGCACCAGTCAGAATCAAACGCTTGAAAACAAGTTCAACAAGCTATGACGTCAGTAGATTTACCAACCCCCTGATTGCAGAAGAGTTCAGAGCCAAGATTGGCGGTACTTTTGAACCCCTGCTTCAACTGGAGGATACTGATGTAGAAGACGGTGGGCTAAGTTCAGAGACTCCGCAAACAAAATTATAGAAGAATCAGTTGGTATTAGGAGGGCTCGCCAAGTGAAGGGATTGCCTGAAGAAGTCAGGAAAATGTGCCACCTGAGAAGAAAAGCCAGAGCCTTGATGTTAAACAACCGCTCAGATCCAAACAAGAACCGCTATCGGAAGCTGAACAAAGGGGATCAAATGTCAAGTGAAGCAGTGGAAAAGACAGCTTCTTGAAAAAGAATTCAATAAATGGAAGAAGCCCATGCAAAGAACATAAGCCACGATCTCTTCAAGAAAGTCACAAAACTAGCAGGTGATAGAGCCAAAATTCAACCTGCAGCCAAAGACAAACATGGTTTGCTGAAAACATCCCCAGAGGAAGTAATGAAGTGCTGGGAGGAATACTTCAGTAAACATCCGAATACATAATTCCTCAGACTGTATATGTAATATACTTAACCCGATCCCGGAACCTGTCAACCCCGCTACAACAAGTCTGCCCTTTTCCATAGATGAAGTTGAAGAGCCCATCAAGAAGCTTAAAAACAACAAAGCTTGTGGTTGGGATAAGATCTCAGCAGAAGTGTTAAAAGCAGGAGGACCCATGTTGAAACAAATGTTGTTGAAGATCCCCGAAAATTATTGCTTTTCATTTTGGCCGAGAAAATTAAATTTACATTGAAAAGGTGTAACTAAAAATTTTGCTCATTTCAACACAAAATTCAATCGTTTGTATTGCCTCATTAGGCCCTGTATCCATAGGCTGTTCCCTTGTGGCGTGTGCCCTTGTTCCGTGTTTACTTGTTCCCATGTGACCTGCCACACAGACCATTTGCCCCAGGTTCCCCTACTTATGTACTAAATCTTAGAATCTGTACTGAAAAATGCCATTAATTTCCAGGTTAAGAGTCACTGAAAAAATCACGTAAAACTTGATATTCTTCCTGGAGCTTTTATTGTATTTTGCAAAGTGTTATGTTGCACGTTTTCCGCGTCGCTATGGTAATAAAGACTGCACAAAAAGTCACGTAGCTGTTATAAATACGCCAATAGCTTCAGAACTATTTATTGTCTATTATTAAACAGACTTGTACCCGAGTCCAGCTTGTCCGAGCCGAGTCCATCTGTATCCGAGTCCGAGCCAAGTCCGAGTCCTTTTGTGTCCAAGTCCGGACTCGAGTCCAAGTCCAGGGGTGCCGAGTCCGAGTCCAACAAAAATAAGACCCGAGTCCGGACTCGAGTCCGGCTCGAGTCCGGACTCGCGGGGTGAGAGTCCATGCCTGGTGGTGGTGGTGGGGGGGGGGGGGGCATTCAACTTTAATCTGACAGGTATCTACCTATTGGCATTGCTTAGTTTGGGTATAACAAAATGAAAAAGGGGTAATTGGGTATAAAATTTTGAAAGAAGGGGTCATTTGGTACAACATTTTGAAAAAATGGGTCATTATTTGCAAAAATGGAGCAAAATGTTATGTTTTATTTCTTATTTGAAAAATTTACAATACAAATTTGCTGAAAAAGGTCAATTTTAAAGTTTCCGCATAATTTTATGGCATTTTGATGATAAAATTGTAGAAATGTGATGAGAAGGTCACTCACTGCATCACACCACACACCACTCTACCAAACCCCACCCAACACTGTTGACTCAACCAACCAACCGTATACACTTTCTTCAAAAGCCATGTCCATGAACAGGTTACTCCTGAAGGTAAAAACTACATGTATCAGACCACCTATAGTACATGTATCAGACAGCAGGCATGTGGGGGGTATTTTGTGTGTGTGCGTAGCACACTACATGTAAACTCACAGTTACTTAATTGCGCCTAGGGACAAGGCTGTAGGTATGCCAGGTGAATTCAAATTTGCCATCAAACTGCATCATTTTATATCAAATTAAAGCCCTTGAGTAAAGTAAGTCAAAACTGAAAACTGTTTTGTCATAGCACTTTCTGTAGCAAAGTTACATCTTGTCAAAGATTGACTTTCATCTAAAAGATTCAGCTAACAAAACAGCATTTCGGTCATAGTGTGTTGCTAATCTTCGAGTATCGAGTTTCGAGTTCGAGTATCGAGTTTCGAGTTGCAATTTTCGAGTATCGAGTTGCAATTTTCGAGTATCGAGTTGCAATTTTCGAGTATCGAGTTGAAATTTTCGAGTATCGAGTTGAAATTTTCGAGTATCGAGTTGAAATTGTCGAGTATCGAGTGTCGAGTATCGAGTTGAAATCTTCGAGTATCGAGTTGCAATTTTCGAGTATCGAGTTGAAATTTTCGAGTATCGAGTTGAAATTTTCGAGTATCGAGTTGAAATTTTCGAGTATCGAGTTGAAATTTTCGAGTATCGAGTTGAAATTTTCGAGTATCGAGTTGAAATTGTCGAGTATCGAGTTGAAATCTTCGAGTATCGAGTTGCAATTTTCGAGTATCGAGTTGAAATTTTCGAGTATCGAGTTGAAATTTTCGAGTATCGAGTTGAAATTTTCGAGTATCGAGTTGAAATTTTCGAGTATCGAGTTGAAATTTTCGAGTATCGAGTTGAAATTGTCGAGTATCGAGTTGCAATTGTCGAGTATCGAGTTGAAATCTTCGAGTATCGAGTTGCAATTTTCGAGTATCGAGTTGAAATTTTCGAGTATCGAGTTGAAATTTTCGAGTATCGAGTTGAAATTGTCGAGTATCGAGTTGCAATTGTCGAGTATCGAGTTGAAATCTTCGAGTATCGAGTTGAAATCTTCGAGTATCGAGTTGCAATTTTCGAGTATCGAGTTGAAATCTTCGAGTATCGAGTTGCAATTTTCGAGTATCGAGTTGAAATCTTCGAGTATCGAGTTCAATTTTCGAGTATCGAGTTGCAATTTTAATTTTCAATCTGCTTTTGAAGTAGGCTATAGGATGTCCCCTCTCCGACATGAAGAGAAAGCACAAAATGTTTAACCCTTCTCTATCCAATTTGTTATTACGTTCTCCACGGAATTCGTAAAAGCCCCGGTAAAAGCACACTAGTTGTTCATATATATATAGATAGGTATTAACCTCGGGGGTATATTTACTATATATGAAAGGCAAAATACTTCAGATCAATTTAGATTAACCTTTGGCCTAAATAATATGTGTTTACCACTTTGATTAAGGGCCGCATGTGCGACAAATGCATCATTTGCAACAGAAAAGTTTAACTCGAACTTCGTTCATTTGAGCGCATTTCGAGTAACAAACTCGAAAACCTGCAAAATGAGCGTACTTCGAGTTAAAAACTCGAAAACCTGCAAAATGATCAATATTCGAGTGAAATCCATATTTACTATAGGCCTATATGAAAGGCAAAATACTTCAGATCAATCTAGATCAACCTTTGGCCTAATAAAATGTGTTTACCACTTTGATTAAGGGCCGCATGTGCGACAAATGCATCATTTGCAACAGAAAAGTTTAACTCGAACTTCGTTCATTTGAGCGCATTTCGAGTAACAAACTCGAAAACTTGCAAAATGAGCGTACTTCGAGTAACAAACTCGAAAACCTGCAAAATGATCAATATTCGAGTGAAATCCATATTTACTATATATGAAAGGCAAAATACTTCAGATCAATCTAGATCAACCTTTGGCCTAATAAAATGTGTTTACCACTTTGATTAAGGGTCGCATGTGCGACAAATGCATCATTTGCAACAGAAAAGTTTAACTCGAACTTCGTTCATTTGAGCGCATTTCGAGTAACAAACTCGAAAACTTGCAAAATGAGCGTACTTCGAGTAACAAACTCGAAAACCTGCAAAATGATCAATATTCGAGTGAAATCCATATTTACTATATATGAAAGGCAAAATACTTCAGATCAATCTAGATCAACCTTTGGCCTAATAAAATGTGTTTACCACTTTGATTAAGGGCCGCATGTGCGACAAATGCATCATTTGCAACAGAAAAGTTTAACTCGAACTTCGTTCATTTGAGCGCATTTCGAGTAACAAACTCGAAAACTTGCAAAATGAGCGTACTTCGAGTAACAAACTCGAAAACCTGCAAAATGATCAATATTCGAGTGAAATCCATATTTACTATATATGAAAGGCAAAATACTTCAGATCAATCTAGATCAACCTTTGGCCTAATAAAATGTGTTTACCACTTTGATTAAGGGCCGCATGTGCGACAAATGCATCATTTGCAACAGAAAAGTTTAACTCGAACTTCGTTCATTTGAGCGCATTTCGAGTAACAAACTCGAAAACTTGCAAAATGAGCGTACTTCGAGTAACAAACTCGAAAACCTGCAAAATGATCAATATTCGAGTGAAATCCATATTTACTATATATGAAAGGCAAAATACTTCAGATCAATCTAGATCAACCTTTGGCCTAATAAAATGTGTTTACCACTTTGATTAAGGGTCGCATGTGCGACAAATGCATCATTTGCAACAGAAAAGTTTAACTCGAACTTCGTTCATTTGAGCGCATTTCGAGTAACAAACTCGAAAACTTGCAAAATGAGCGTACTTCGAGTAACAAACTCGAAAACCTGCAAAATGATCAATATTCGAGTGAAATCCATATTTACTATATATGAAAGGCAAAATACTTCAGATCAATCTAGATCACCCTTTGGCCTAATAAAATGTGTTTACCACTTTGATTAAGGGCCGCATGTGCGACAAATGCATCATTTGCAACAGAAAAGTTTAACTCGAACTTCGTTCATTTGAGCGCATTTCGAGTAACAAACTCGAAAACTTGCAAAATGAGCGTACTTCGAGTTAAAAACTCGAAAACCTGCAAAATGATCAATATTCGAGTGAAATCCATATTTACTATATAGGCCTACAGTATAATATGAAAGGCAAAATACTGCAGATCAATCTAGATTAACCTTTGGCCTAATAATATGTGTTTACCACTTTGATTAAGGGCCGCACTAGTGTGCGAAAAGTGTATCATTTGCAACAGGAACGTTTAACTCGAACTTCGTTCATTTGAGCGCATTTCGAGTTACAAACTCGAAAAACCTGCAAAATGAGCGTACTTCGAGTTAAAACTTCGAAAACCTGCAAAATGATCAATATTCGAGTGAAATCCATATACTATATACAGTATGTATACGAGTGGTCACATCCCAATATCAACGGTACATTTTGGCACTGCAGATATAATTATTGCGATTATGGTTGATTTTATAGGCCTACATTGATATCAAAAATGCAGGGGTGTTTCAGTATCATAGTTAAGAAGTATAAAAAAGTAGCAAATTAATATAGGCCTATGTCATTTTGAGAAAATGTCAAATAAAGATCAAATAGGCCTAGTTAAATATTTTGCAATTCTCAATTTTGGACGCGGGAATTATTAGGCTAAATAAATAAGAAATAAGTAAATAAATAAACATGTTTCACGTCTCCTCTGACTTTCTTTTTTGAGATTTCTTCGATTTATAGGCCTATAGACCTATTATTATTTTTCTGAAATTCAGTTTAATATAGGCTAACTTTTCAAAACATAGGCCTATCTATAGGCTATGTCTAGGAAGTTGAGATGCTTTCTATAACCTAGCTAATAAAGGCCTACAAGAAACATTTTTGGTTTTGGAAGGTTATGTGATAATTAAAGGGTCTTACCGGTACCTCTCAGAAAAACAAATAAAAGGCTTATTAGGCCTGTTGTCAGTGCAGTGGCGGCGCCAGGAATTATTAAAGTGAATTTCAGGGGGAGGAGCGCAAAATAAACAAATTTTGAGCAAAATTGCCGCAAAAAGTGGAAATTTTCATAATTTTGAGTTTTACTGGGTATTTACCGGCAATTTTGCGATAAAAATAAAAACTCCCTCTTCCTTCTCTTTTATTCAAAAAGCCGGATGTGAAACATGTTTGTTTATTTTGTTTGTTTAGGCCTATAAGTTTGTTTATTTATTTGTTTATAAGTTTGTTTATTTGTTTGTTTAAAACTTTGCTGTTATTTGTTTGTTTGTTTATCTTTGTTATTTAATTTGTTTATTTGCCATGTATTTTGTTTGTTTTTAAGTTTGTTTGTTTATTAATATTTGTTTATAAGTTTGTTAATTTGTTTAAACCTTTATTCATAATTTCTTTGTTTGTTGACCTTTTTATTAATTATATTGTTTATTTGTTTGTTTATAAGTTTGTTTATTTGTTTCTTTGCTTGTTTGTTTATCTTTTGTTTATTTGTCTGTATTTTGTTCAAGGTGTAAGTGTTTATTTATTTATTTATTTGTTTATAAGTTTGTTGATTTGTTTATAACTTTATTAATGTTTGTTTATCTTTTTGTTAATTATATTGTATATTTGTTTATTTGTTTTTGCTTGTTTGTTTATCTTTTGTTTATTTGTCTGTATTTTGTTTAAGTTGCAAGTTTGTTTGTTTATTTATTTGTTTATAAGTTTGTTGATTTGTTTATAACTTTATTAATGTTTGTTTATCTTTTTGTTAATTATATTGTATATTTGTTTATTTGTTTTTTTGCTTGTTTGTTTATCTTTTGTTTATTTGTCTGTATTTTGTTTAAGTTGCAAGTTTGTTTGTTTATTTATTTGTTTATAAGTTTGTTGATTTGTTTATAGCTTTATTGTTAATAAGTTTGTTTATCTTTTTGTTAATTATATTGTATATTTGTTTGTTTATTTCCTTTTTGCTTGTTTGTTTATCTTTTGTTTATTTGTCTGTATTTTGTTTAAGTTGCAAGTTTGCTTGTTTGCTTATTTGTTTATCTTTTGTTTATTATTTTGTTTCTTTGTTTGTTTAAAAGTTGTTTATCTTTTTGTTAATTGATACTCGAAAATTTCAACTCGATACTCGAAAATTTCAACTCGATACTCGAAAATTTCAACTCGATACTCGAAAATTTCAACTCGATACTCGAAAATTGCAACTCGATACTCGAAGATTTCAACTCGATACTCGACAATTGCAACTCGATACTCGACAATTTCAACTCGATACTCGAAAATTTCAACTCGATACTCGAAAATTGCAACTCGGTACTCGAAAATTGCAACTCGATACTCGAAAATTGCAACTCGATACTCGAAAATTGCAACTCGAAACTCGATACTCGAACTCGAAACTCGATACTCGAAGATTAGCAACACACGAAGATTTCAACTCGATACTCGAAAATTGCAACTCGATACTCGAAGATTTCAACTCGATACTCGAAGATTTCAACTCGATACTCGAACTCGAAACTCGATACTCGAAAATTAGCAACACACTCGGTCATAGACATACTAGTTTGTCTGGGATTTCGGTGGTGTTTCTAGATCTTAGTCTCATGATGATAGCAGCTTTTCTATGTGGAACTGCTATCAAAATGCGGGTCAAAATCCCTCTAAAATTCCATGTGCGAGTGTCTCATCGCCATAAAAAAAAAATCATATATTTGGGTCAAGTGAAGTATAGACAACATACTAGTATTTATGTAGGTTTCCTTGACCTACCTGTTCTTTTAAATTTCTATGTAAATATGTATTGTGTTCTAGGCAAATTTGGCTGACTAGCAGATAGGTTTGCCTGGCATACCTATACGCTGTGTGCAGTATTACATGTAGGCCCCTAAATGAATTGCAATATATTCAAATACATTATAGAAAATTAACATCATCATCATTATAATAATAATAATAATACTAACAGAAATTCACCTTTATAATTCTAAACATATTTTCAAAATTGGCCCACACAAATGTCATGTGTACTCACTTACTGAGCACATGCAAACTATGGTTATTCCTTCATGTAATTTTACACGAAATTAGGGTTAGGGTTAGGGTTAGAGTTAGGGTTAGTTTAGGGTTAGGATTAGGGTTAGGGTTAGAATTAGGGTTATGATTAGGCTTAGGGTTAGGGTTAGGATTACGGTTAGAGTTAGGATTAGATTACACGAAATAATTACATGAAGGATCGACCCAAACTATAGCCCTACTGAGTGGGAGCTGAGATGTATGGTCCAGTGTGCATGTTTCTCTTTCAAGATGGATTGGAAAGTTCCATGAAAGAAGTCTTACATTGTAGAAATTTTTATCAATTATTTCATTTTAAATGATAACAAAAATATGATTCTGCTAAGTGACAGATAAATCTAAATAATTTGGTGGATATGTAGGAATAATAACAGGTCACAGATTTGACAGCCCCAATTAATTTGGAAAATGGCCAAATAAGTAAAGTCAACAAATTTGAGATCTATTTTTACATTTTTAGATAATCATTTCACATTTTACATAGATTTGGACATTGGACTGGACTCGCCTTCGAGTCCGAGTCCTTTAATCCGAGTCCGAGCCGAGCCGAGTCTTTTTGTGTCCGAGTCTGAGCCAAGTCAGAGTCCAACAAAAGTGGACTCGAGTCTGGACTCGAGTCCGAGTCCGGACTCGAACGATACATCTCTGTCTATTAATCATGTTTTTACGTTCATTTTGATACCCCATTTGTCCAATTTCGTTCAATATTAACAGTAGAGCAGTGTTTCGAAAGAAAAATACCCGAATATAAAAGTTACAGCTATATTATATTGATTTGAAGTCAGCGCGAAGATAGTAGAGAGCTTGCGAAATGACGTTACTTTAACTTTAACTTTAACGTCTAGAGGATTATAGAGGATTATGTATTCAAAACCACCTTGGTTTTGAATACATAATCCTCTAGACGTTAAAGTTAAAGTAACGTCATTTCGCAAGCTCTCTATTTTTACATATACCACTGCACAATGCCTGCATGATAAACATTGACCGCTGCAAACTGCAACTTTTAAATTCGGATATTTTTTTATCAGCACTCACTCAGAACATGTTGAAATCAGCACAATTCAGAGATACACCGTTTTGCTGTGAAATTTATTTTCTCGTTTAAATATAAAGGAATATTTTTTCCTTCAGAAAAAAACATAGTGCTTGGATATTCATTAAAAAAAATCCTAGTATTAAACTTAGGCATTAAATTGTGTCTTTTAGTGTAAGATTTAGGATATAACTTAGCCCTCGAATTGATTTTTTGGCGTTTCAAACTAAAAATAGTTTGCAAAAGAAAGTGTGGGTCTATATTATAGCTTGGTCAGAATTTCCGTTTCGATTTCAGCTTTTTTCACTTGCGACTGCCAAAATGTCCAACCAGTACCTCATTTCTAATATAAGCAGCAAAAATAATCGATATTTCTCTTGTGGCTTGCAAAATCACCCATCCATGAGCACATTCGCGAGTTGATTTTGACAAATTTGGTAGTCGGAATTGAAAATGGTGCAATCAAAACCGAAATTCTGACAAACCTATGGCATATATATAGCTTCATATGATATGCTTTAGAAAGTTGGGAATATCTTTCGTTAGCGAATTATGTTACTTTGAAAAGCAAAAACGCTGACACCCCCCCCCCCCCAAAAAAAGCTCATGGGGCAAGTTGAAGCCTATGAAAGTCGGAGATCTTACATTTAGAAGCCTAAATTTTACACCTAAGTTTAACATCAGGGTTTAAAATATACAGTACCAAGCATTATAGTTTTCTTCTGACATTTACTGAAAAATGAAAATTATTGTTTTTCATTTTGGCCCGCGAGAAAATTACTTTTACATGGAAAAGGTGTAACTAAAAATTTTGCTCATTTCAACACAAAATTCGATCGTTTTTATTGCCTCATTAAATGACTGCGTGAGCCTTGTACAACAATAGCCATCGGTTGACTAAAGTTCTGAGTGCACTATACTGTGTTGTTGATATTGAACGACATTGAACAAATGGGGTATAAAATAGACCCTCCCTCGTGTCCATGGAGAACGACTGGTAATGTAGATAAATAAACCCGATACATGGAGAGCTATGATAAAAATAAACAAATTGGTCAGTTAGATTAATTGAGTTTTTGTCGACACACAGTGCTCCAGGAGCACTATAACTTTGTTGCTGGCAGTTTAAGGGCTTGTTGGTGTGTTGGTATTATTCTGTGGAGTGAAGGAGAAGGTGGTTTGAGCTCTAATTATTTACCCAGAGATGGAACCGAGACTATGGGACAGTCTAGGTATCAAAATGCGCGTAAATACACTGATTATAAAGATGACAGTATCCTAACACTTAAGGGCTGGGGTATGAACGTTTGGACAGTATTTATTTTGGGACATTAGAGCACATTAGACATATCGAATTGCATTCTGAATACGAAGAATGTCATTCTGATATCAAATAATTTTGGTTTTTGAAATTCGCAATTTAATACACATTTTATGGCAAATCATTAAAATTGATATTTTTGATATTTAACAGTAGTAAACTCGAAGTAAACTTTATAAATCTGATGATTTATACTTAACGTGTATGTAGGTGGGATGACATGCCGACGATCAATTGAAAATTTTGACCTTTCGTATTGAAGATATGGATTTTTTTTCCCAAAACACCAAAAAAAATTAGGTCTTTTTGGGAAAAAAATCTATATCTTCAATATGAAAGGTCAAAATTTTCAATTGACCGTCGGCTTTTTCCTCCCTGCTACATACACTTTAAGAATATATCATTAGATTTATATAATTTACTTCGAGGACTGTTATATATCAAAATTTGAAAAATATCAAATTTTTATAATTTGTCATAAAATTTGTATTATATTGTGATTTTCAAAAATGAAAATTATTTGATATCAGAAAGACATGCTTCGTATTCAGAATGCAATTCGATAGGTCTGAGGTGCTCTCATGTCCCACAAAAATACTGTCGAAACGCAATAAACGCTCATTTTAGATCCCTTAAATCGACTTGAAATTTATAATTTCGATATTACGAGAAAAGAGAAACCCACATGGAAACGAGAGTCGGAAGCGGCTTGCAGGTGTGCTTAAACATGCTCAAAATGGTTTTGTTGGCGTTCGGATTCTTTTAGTAAAAAGCTGAATCTATGATGATATGAAAATGAAATATGTAAAAAAATTAAAACCTTGATAGTAAGTAAAAGTATAAGGCCTAATATTGTTACGCAGGGTACAAATTGCCATCTGAAAAAGGTCTTTGATACTTGCTTTTCCTTTAATAGTTTATTTGGTGATATGCACCCTTGCGTTTGTGGCACTACAGGCTGCATCAAAATGATTGGTACTCATCAGTTTTAATGTTTATTGAAAAGCCTGCTTCTCCCAAATGTAACATTGTGTCCTCTTGGAATAGCCACAATTGTAGTTTATGACCATATATAACATTTACCTACACATTTATGTGAATTTTATGTTGTATTTTGATACAGCAGTCTTGTTAATAATCAGTCAAAATTGTTGGGTACCAATCATTTTGAGACAGCCTGTATACCATTACGCCTACTCTATTATAGGCCTACTGAATAAATACCCTGACGAATTGAGCAGAAATCCCATGGCGATTATATCGGGATATGAGATTAAAGGGTTAAACAAACAAGTCCATAAACTTGATCGATGATCCTCATAATATATCTTTTAATGCAATCGACTTTTTATTGCCAAAATTCTAGGAATAAAGGCCAACCCCCATTGTAGCCTAGATAGTCAACCTACAATTATACGTTGGTACAACATCGTATTGGCTTTAAGATTTTCAACATTAGGGGGGCTGACCAAACATCATTTCAATATAGGGGGGCTCTTGCTTGGAATCAACTCCACAATTCAATCATTTCTCCGTTACCAACCAGTACTGGTGTTTTTAAATCAAGATTCTATCCAAAATAGTAGGTATATTAATTTCTCTTGCCACTAAACATTGGTTTAAACATTTTAGGCTCTTTTGTTGAGTATTTTTAAATGATAGGCATTGCAATGATTGTTACAGGATCAACTTTTGCCAAATTTCTTTTGTTTAAATTTGTATTGATTTTTCTATTTGCTGTTTGATTATTGTGTTCTATCCTAGCCACTAAGTTTTTATCAATTTTCTTTGATTATTTGAATGTAGTTTGTTGTATTTTGAAATCCTAATTTTAAATTATTATGCTGGCATAATGTTTTATCATTTTAAAATTTAAATTCTCATAGTGCAATAAGAAATAATAATAATATAAATTTTGTCAATGTATTTGAAAATGTAGTCTAATTAATGCAATATAGTGTGTGCTATGTATTATTTTTACATATCTTTTAATATTATTGTTGTACCCAATTAATTTTGGTAATTCACGTAATTTAAGTTAATATAGTAAATTATTCTAAGTGTTTTGTAATTATTTATTTGTATTTTTGTATGTAATAACTGGGCCATATGGAAGAACAGGGGAATACTTAAATTTTCCCCTGAATATGGACCCATTATAAAGAAGAAATAAACAAACAAACAAACAAACAAACATAAAAATTTGGTAACCCATCATGTATCATGGCCAAAAATAAGGGGGGCTGATAATAATTTTGGGTCTGAAGGGTGGGGGGGCTGAAAAGAAAAAATGTGAATTTTTCTTTTTGCATCAGACCCCATCCCCCTGTTACATTTTCTTATGTGTTCATGATGTTGTTCTTTTTTCTATCATTTAAAACTAACGTCGTATTCTATTCAATAAACTAGATATCTGTTTTGTACGAACCCACACTTCTCTGTACGAATCCACACTTCCTGTGAGATTCGTACAGAAAAGTGTTGATTCGTAGAAAATAATCTACGGTTTATTGATTAAACTGATGACGTCATAGCATTAATATAATGAGGTACATAATCTATAAGGTATACAAATAATTAAAGCCATAATGTGTGATTTGTATCTCAGCGACGCCCTCAATTTTTCTTGAATTTCTAATTTCTGCATGATTGTAATATCAATTAGGTTTATGATGATGATGATGATGATGATGTATCATAGTGATCACTCGCACCTGTAAGATCTATGATTGGAGACATACACAGGTGATGAGTGCAACATCTATCAGTCCCGTTGTTGCCCTGCGCCTCCGATTGGTTCAAATAACGAGTACACGTTTCGCTTCTACGCGCACGCACTGAATCGTGTTATATCGTCTCATCACAAGAACCAATAAGATTGCAGGAACTTTCCCAAGTGCTTAAGATTGTAATTAATGAACTAACAACTGATTAATCAGAATTATTGTAAATTTGTATTCGTCGTCACCATCCTCATCATCATCATTATCATCATCATCATCATCATCACCATCCAAGACATTCTCTAGCTAAATTGTATATATGTTACAAATCGTGAACACCTAATTTTGTTTATATGATACATTTTAAGGCATGCGCAATAGAAAGATTAAAATGTAAATATATTACATTTTAAGAAAAATCCGACTTCTGCGCATTTCACTGAAGTGATGATGATGCTTATTTTGTATATTTAGCACGGCAGTAATTAGCGCCCTCTGTGTTACATTAATGGTACTGTTGGCCAATTTTATACATTAAGGTTACTGTTGGTCAATGTTACATTAAGGTTAGGGTTAGGGATAGTGGATTAGGGTTAGGATTAGTGGGTTAGGGTTAGGGTTAGGGTTAGGGGTTAGGGTTAGGGTTAGGGTTAGGGTTAGGGGTTAGGGTTAGGGTTAGGGTTAGGTTAGGGTTAGGGTTAGGGTTAGGGGTTAGGGGTTAGGGGTTAGGGTTAGGGTTAGGGGTTAGGGTTAGGGTTAGGGTTAGGGTTAGGGTTAGGGCAGAGAGTTGATATTCTTGAGAGGGCACTCTATTCACGTGGTTTCTTTTCCAACGCTAAAAGATCACGAATTTTGGTGGTTTGCAAATGAAAAGTGTCCGCACTATCGATTGATTACGTAACTGTTATGAATAATGTATTAGGTTTTCAATGCAATCGCCTCGACCCATCAATACATATTATCTGTATTTATCAAAGTACTTGGAATAGCAATCTGGTGAGTTCACTGAACTACGCCCTAATACTGATGGAGTTTTAATGGCGTTTAATGGCGCTAATCCTCTCCATACACAGATGAACAAATACAATAGGAGAAGGTCAACACATATGACCTCCTATATGACATGTTATATGAGATGTACAACAACCTGAATATCATAAAGATCAGTGTTCGTTTGTGCATATGAACTGCATATTTACAATACTAAATATTAGTCGTTATATATTATGCCAAATATTGGTATTATGACAACACGGTATATGCATTGTATATAAAACAACTAATAGATCCTGCTATCATGGCGTCAGGTCATTGGTTCATCATATCCCGTATGTTTCTTAAAATTCATTCATATTTGAGACAAATTTCTGTGCCCATTTTATAGGCGTACAGGTGGATCCGGTTTTTTGGTCATTTTCATTTCTTTTTGATGAAAGAATTAAGGTTTTCCACTGCACGGAGGCCACTATGTGATACTAATTTAATGCTATATTTATAAATTGAATACGTGTTCCCGATTGGCTCTATAGCGATTTCACAGAAAAGGTATTTCTAGTACAATGCAGCGTCGGACTCTAGCTGAGAGCGTAGTAGCCTAAGTCATGGACTCCAAGAAAGGCTCTCCATACACAAATGAACAAACACAAAGGAAGGTAGTCTCCTCCGTGACCAGCTTGATTTCGATGGAGCGAAAACAAATTGGCTGCAGAGGAGACGGGTAATTTTGCCATGCAAATGAGGTGAGTGTCATCCCCCTGGTTAGGGTTAGGGTTAGGGTTAGGGTTAGGGGGTCAGGGTTAGGGTTAGGATTAGGGTTAGGGTTAGGGTTAGGATTAGGGATAGGGTTAGGGGGATTAGGATTAGGATTAGGGTTAGGATAACCTTAAGGGTGACGGGCTGTCTCTACTAGGTGATGGGCTGTCGATAGCGAAAATGAGATTCTGTTATCGACAGCCCGTCACTCATATCCATACTTAGAGACAGTCCGTCACCCATTTCACACTTTCTACTTATTTTACATTTTTACCCCGTAATTTCCCTCATTCTTCAGGCCCTGCCCTCTATCGGTGGCTAATTTACAGTTTAAGCTTGTTTGCTATTGTATTGGGAGCAACATTGTTTCTTTATAGGCCTGCGGCGCAACCTTGAACAATATTGTCCTTGAGCTAACGCCCCGTAGCCACCCCCAGCCAGCCCCATACCTCATTTCAGTTTTTAAATTAACAAAATTCTGCTTTTTACATTTTATAGTGTTACTTATTAACTCAAATATTAATTAACTCTCTTAAAAAGTACTTACTAAAGTGAATTTTGATCAACAGAGGGCGCTATTTACTGCCGTATAATTTGATGATGATGATGATGATAATCCTTGACTACTGCGCATCCATTCTTGCGCATGGTCTAATTTGTATCATATATACATTTTAACTGCTTTGACCATTTGTATCATATGTACAAAATAAGATTGAGAATGGGTTGCATAATTATCATCATCATCATCATCATCATCATCATCATCATCATCATCATCCAACCCATTCTCATTCTTATTTTGTACATGATACAAATGGTCAAAGCAGTTAAAAACTGAAATGAGGTATGGGGCTGGCTGGGGGTGGCTACGGGGCGTTAGCTCAAGGACAATATTGTTCAAGGTTGCGCCGCAGGCCTATAAAGAAACAATGTTGCTCCCAATACAATAGCTCAAGGACAATATTGTTCAAGGTTGCGCCGCAGGCCTATAAAGAAACAATGTTGCTCCCAATACAATAGCAAACAAGCTTAAACTGTAAATTAGCCACCGATAGAGGGCAGGGCCTGAAGAATGAGGGAAATTATGGGGTAAAAATGTAAAAAAAGTAGAAAGTGTGAAATGGTGACGGGCTGTCTCTAAGTATGTATATAGGTGACAGGCTGTCGATAACAGAATCTCATTTTCGTTATCGACAGCCCGTCACCTAGTAGAGACAGCCCGTCACCCTTAAGGTTACGCTAGCCCTAACCCTAACCCTAATCCCCTAACCCTAACCCTGACCCACTAACCATAACCCCCTAACCCTAACCCTAACCTCCTAACCCTAACCCTAACCTTAACCCTAACCCTAACCCTAACCCTAACCCTAACACTAACCCTAACCCTACCCCCCTAACCCTAACCTAACCCTAACCCTAACCCTAACCCTAACCCTTACCCTAACCCTAACTCTAACCCTAACCCTAACCCTAACACTATCCCTAACCCCTAACCCTAACCCACTAACCCTAACCACTAATCCTAACCCTAATCCACTATCCCTAACCCTAACCTTAATGTAACATTGACCAACCGTAACCTTAATGTATAAAATTGGCCAACAGCAACATTAATGTAACTAAGAGGGCGCTAATTACTGCCGTGCTAAATATACAAAATAAGCATCATCATCACTTCAGTGAAATGCGCAGAAGTCGGATTTTTCTTAAAATGTAATATATTTACATTTTAATCTTTCTATTGCGCATGCCTTAAAATGTATCATATAAACAAAATTAGGTGTTCACGATTTGTAACATATATACAATTTAGCTAGAGAATGACTTGAATTATGATGAAGACGATGATGATGATGATGATGATGATGATGATGATGATGATGATGATGATGATGGGATGACGTTGCACCCTAGACTTCTCCGAAGTCCACTTGCCCATTTTGCATACTCTAGCTAATACATTTAAGCATAAAACTCTGATTTGTATTAATTTGTCTGCAATTGATAGATTTTTACATTTGATCTTTTCAATCACCATACTCCATCTGTTTGTTAGCTTCCCAAGTGGACTACTTACTTTGGATTGCGGTTAACATTCTTAACACGGGTCTCTATGTAGGCCTAAAGCTAGGCCAATTTATGGCCTGCTAAAATTTACCATGGTGTAATGCATCTTTAAATAGATCTGGCTTGCGATTGGTCGCCCAAATCTCGTTATGGTTTAAATCCTCCGGGCACGTGCCATTACATCGTACACAACTATCTGTGGAATTTGCGGCGCTATTTTTGTTAAAGTTAAACTCTCACTATGTGCATGACGTACGTCTAGCGCGTCTTGTACTCTCCATGCTCTGTGCTTGCGGTTAAATTGGATCACAGATTCTGGAAAGTATGATTGACAGTGTGTGTTAGGGACAAAGTCCCCGATCAAAGTCCGGCTCAAAATCTTAAGTACATAGTCGAATTTTACTTGGGCTTTCGCGATCATTAATAAACTGGTAGATTCCAAAATCAGAATCGTTTGATATGCATGTGAGCCATTATGCAAGATATGTTGGATTCTATAGCATATGCCTACGTATACTCTACTTTGATTGTCAATAGTTATATAAACTCTTTATGACCATTTACTATTGGACACTTTAATTGCAATAAATACAGTATAATTTTGAGTTAATAATAACATAATTATTTCTATTCATCAAAATTCGACTATAGCATAGTCTACCTACGGGCTTGAAAAGGTCAGAAAGACGCTATTATGATTGGGCTACGCAGGTCTTATACATCGTACGCCGTGAGGCTAGAGTAGCCGTTGAGCCCCCATTTCGAGAAACTGGCCCTCGAAAACTTTGAACAGGTTCTTCCCCGATCAGTTCATTAAACTCAATTTATTGTGGGAAACTTTGCTTTATAATTTTTATATCTATTTAAATAATTTTACTGCTGTACGTGATCGATTCCTTGTTACGTGCTTGTCTTACTCAGCAAATTAAAGACGCTCCTGGATCAGGGAATTTGGTATAAAAGAAGCGCATATAACAGTTTAACTGGCATATTCCCACCCCATTATCAGGACGGACAGCTAGCACCGAAGAAATTAGCAGGAATTGGTGGAATTTCTTGTGAGCAAAACAAACAAGGTAAGGTGTTTTTGTGTTATTATTATTATTATTATTATTATTATTATTATTATTATTATTATTACTATTGTTATTATTAGTGTTATTATTATTATTAGTAGTAGTATTAGTGTTATAAGTGTTAGTGTTATTATTAGTAGTTGCAGTTTGCTCCATTGCATGCCCTATTGATTTGTACACAAAGCGTTCTCGAACAAGAGAACTATAGCTCCATGCTTTCCATTGATTGCACATTAAGGTTAGCAACTATTTTAAATTGTTGCGATTTGGTAGTTCACAGCATCTTGCGAATGGTAGTGAGCTTTGGCAAAATTTCATAGCGAGTCATGTGTAGAAGAATTCAAATATCACAGATATACTTTTGTAGGTCCTGTGGTTCTTCGGTTGTTGTAAAGAGGTAAGCAAGTTTTCAAAGTATATGATTTGTAGAATGAACTTTTGCAAAACAAAGTGTTATTTTTCAGTAATAACTCATGTAATGATTTAGATAATGAAAATCGATTTTTGGCTGCTTCGACCAACAATATAGTCTATAAGTAACACTAGCGTCGTGCTTTCATTGATTAGCACATAAAAGTGCAACTTTTGATTTCGTTCCTTCCTTAGGTTTAGACCACCGTTTCTTTAATTCTCAACCAATTTCAACATATGAGGTCTTAACTGTTGCGATTTGGTAGTTCACAGCATCTTGCGAATGGTGGTGAGCTTTGGCAAAAATTGCATTGATCATTTCCTAGCGATCGTGTAGAAGAATTCAAATATCACATATATACTTTTGTAGGTCCTGTGGTTCTTCGGTTATGTTTTAAAGAGGGCTGAAACAACAACACTTTGGTAAAACGTGCATAACACATTAACAAGCAAGTTTTCAAAGTAGGCCTATATAATTTGTAGAATGAACTTTTGCAAAACATTAAAGTGTTATCGTTCAGTAATTATATTGATTTAGATAATGGAAATCGATTTTTGGCTGCTTCGACCAACTTGTCTATACCCTTAGAACTAGCGTCGTGCTTTCATTGATTAGCACATAAAAGTGCAACTTTTGGTTTCGTTCCTTCCTTAGGCTTTAGATCACCGTTTCTTTAATTCCCAACCAATTTCAACAAATGAGGTCTAAGATTAGAGCTGACGGGTAGGGCCTACCGGTACTAGATGCTTGTTTTAATTTTGACATATTTGTCTTTGTTAAAGATATACAAGGGTGAACATTAATGGTACTTTAATTCTTTTGCGCATTGTATATGATTTGGTTAAAAGTAAAGATCAGCATTCAAGTTTAATGATTAGGCGACGAAAAAAGGAAACCATGTGCTACGGGCCCGACCGACCCAGATTTTGAACAAATTGGGGGAAAAAATTCCTGTTATGCAAATGAATGCCGCCAACCCAAATTTTGGAAATTTCAGGAACAATTTTTTTTGTATTTTCTCAAATTACAAATTATTTACAGATTTTGGTGTTTTTTGGGGTCATTTCAAAAACAAACAAAAAGCCGACCGACCGACCCTATACTTGAAATGTCCGTCCGCCCGTAGAACAGGGTTTCTTTTTTTTTCGCCTCGGGTAATTTTATAGAATCAGGTTAAGGCTGTGTCATAGAGCTATACGATATAGCGTTACTGAAACCAAGGAGTTATGAGGGTAAGGATTTAGAATTAGGGTTATATTATAGGGTTATGATTTTTAACATGTTTAAATTTAACATACAGGGTGTCCCAGAAAAAATTAACGAGCAAATAAAATTGAACGTAAGTCGAGAAATAAACATCAAAATCAAAAAATTTAAAATGTAGCGCATAGCTTATTTTGTTGTGCATCACATACGAAAATTTTATTTGATTCGGTTGACTGGTTGAGAAGAAATGAACGATTACATAATGTGTGCATCAATTCAGTTCATTCCAAGTTTGATGAACAGACGCTTTTTTCATACTCGCTCACCGCTGCCTAAAGTGTGTGTATCTCATTAAATTTAGTCCATATTATCTATTTTATAATCGGACGGTGTTGTGTCATTCATGCTTTCACTGAAGATAACAGTTTGTCCGTAAGACTTTGATTTCTGCAATTGGACGCTTTCCAACTTCAATTCTTCATGTTGTGCAAATATGTTATATTTTAACTTTCCAAAGAACATTTGAGACAAGAATAACAATGACCAAGTGCTTACAGCTTTACGTGTGATTTTTGATACCATGCAACATCATTACTGTGAAAGTTTTAAAAGATTTAAACTTGGCATTACAATTTCTTGCCTTGGAAATATTCCAAAGACATTAATGTGTGTGAGAAATTTTTAAGCCAGCTAGAATTCTTTATGCAATAATTCTTTATGCAACATTAACGAAAAATATATATTTACAAATACCGAGCATCATCTAACATCCCAGCAAACACAAAACGTTTTCGACATCATTCGCAAAAGGTTATAAAAGGTTGTCAGGAAACATTTAAATACCGGGTTATATAAAGGGTATATTAAAAGTATAAAACGTTTTCATAACCTTAAAAAACATTTTTTGATAATTTACTGCTGAGGAAACAACAATGATTTACAGAAAACGTTTAAATGTCGGGTTATATTAAGGGTATAAAAACGTTTTAATAACATTCCAAAAACATTCTTGAAAACTTGATACAAAACATTTTAAACAGAATGTTATTTTGGGGTTGAAAAAATATTTTGCAAAAAATGTTTGCCCACAATATTTTCAATAACGTTTTTATAACGTTTTCATGACCTTTATATAACCCGACATTTAAATGTTATTAAAAGGTTTTGAAAAAAACATTTTAAGAACATTTCTGTGTTTCCTGGGTTCAAATATTTTAACATAATGTTATTTAAGTATTGACACAATATTTGGCAAAAATGTTTGCAAAAATAATTTTCAATAACATTTTTTGAAAACATATAAAAATATTTTTGTAGTGTGTTTTCATACAAAACGTTTTAAAACGTTATCATGACCTTTATATAACCCGACATTTTAATGTTATTAAAACGTTTTTACGTAAACCAAAAGACAAAATATAACTTATTTAAAACGTTTTTAAAACGTTTTTGTGTTTGCTGGGATGCAAGCTTTCATTTTCAATATCGTGCAGGTTTACAAATTTGAACAAAGCAGATTGTTTAAAAAGAACGAGGAGTTCACAGAAAATATGAAGCCCCTTGACAGTTAACAACTAGTGTGCATTATGTTGAATGATCTTTCTTTCAAACTTGGAATGAAGTGAATTGACACATGCGTTATGTAATCGCTCATTTCTTCGCGATCAGTCAACCGATTCCAGCGAAATTGTCGTATGAGATGCAGAATAAGATGGGCTATACGCTGCTGTTTAGATTTCTGGATTCTGGAGTCTATTTCTCGACTTACGTTCAAATTTGTTCGCCCGGTATTTTTTTCTGGGACACCCTGTATGTTTAATAACTGCAAGTTAAGAGTTATAGGACTAGGGTTACATTTTAGAATTAGGTTTAGGTTATAACTTATATGATACAATTACTGTTAAGGTTTAGGGTTAGGTTTTAGAATTAGGCTACTCTCTTAAATTGGCCGATTGAAATACTTCAATCTTTTAATGATTGATGATTTTAAGAATCAATCTAAATAGATGGAAAAATAGATTGAAATGGGGTTTTTTTTGGTTTGACTCTAACTCTTTTTGTAGACTGATTTCACTATCCAATCATGTGTTACTCCTAATGTACTGCCAAATGGCATATGTTGCATGTGTTTGGAATCAGATTTTAAACTTTTTAGAGTGAATATTTTCAATATTTTTTCAACTGGAACGATTGTCCCTAAATCGGGACGGCAAAAGATTGAAAAGCAATGAAATCAGCCCATTCTACTGAGAATTCAATCGAAAAATATTGGCCACTAACTCTAATCGCTAAAAGATTGAGAATCACTCCTTTTTATTGAAAAAAAGGGTTTAAAATTCAAATCACTCGACTGAATAGACAATCAAAACGATTTGTCCCTAATTCGGGACGGCAAAAGATTAAAATTCAATATTTTTAATTGATTGAATATTCAATCGGGCAATTTAAGATAAACTTGGAAAATGGAATTAGAAGGGGTAGGTGTAATATAGTCTTAACCCTCCAAAAACACATGTTACTGGCTTTAAGAGAAACCATTTTTTGACCACATAGTTGTGAAATCGGATGCATTAAGTACATAAGCATAAGTGCATGGGTTTTCCAACAGATAATGTGAGTTGCTGGAATTATTTGTGTAATTATTAATTTGAAACCAGTCACTTGTAATTTGATGGTTAGCACTATGTTGCACAATAGATCATGCACTAATATTGTTGTTTTTGTACCTTCTTTTTAGACCCTGGAAACGCTTAATAAATTGGAAATTTCTTATAGGAAATCTAAAAGTTTGGGATATAAAAAACATGTTCTCAGTGATCCATAATAGAGATTCAGCTTTCAGTGTTTCCAGTTGGTCTGTTTAAGGGGTTGTTTTGAATGACAGGTGAGTCAGGGGTCAAAAACAAAATTGATACCTTTTTGACCTCAGCACATGTGTATGTATGATGTGCCATACAAAACAATACCTTAAAGTATCATTTTTAATGTTTTTGCGATAAACAGTATCTTTTACCATGTTTACAAGCTACAACTATTTGTACCGTGGGCGTGTTTGTTGCCAGGTCATTAACAGACGGTCAGACCTTGAATAATAAATTTTGTGGCTTTACATAATGCATTGCTTAAAGCAATTATAGTAGCCTTGGCCCAAGGCTTTGGTTCTATAAGTCACATGTGGGAAAGCATACAATATAGGCCTATTCAATAATTGCTTTATATGCCCCCCCCCCTTGTGTTGTCTCATATCCCTGGTCAAATCCAGCTTGCAAAAAATATAAATGTGCTGATATTAACTCATGGTGGTTTCTTTAATGTGTACATGTAAATGGCTAGCATTGCACCTGGCACCATTTTCCATACTGTTAGATTACATACATGTAGGACCAAAAATTGTGTACTCACAAGAAACTGAACAAATCATAGATCCAAACTCAATATCCTACAATTGGTCTTAGATTACATGCATGTAGAGTGTGGCACCAAAATAGTATCCTCGTAAATTATACCTTTTATGTCCTGTTTGGAAGATTTTGAAGTTAATAATTTTGGTATATAGGCCTACATGAATTTAATTTTGAATTTTGATGATTCATTAATACTACTTCATAAAGTACCATGTTAACTGTAAAGTAGGGCCTATGTTAAATACAAAATAATAGGCCTATGATATCTTGATAATGATAATGATAATATGTCGCACACCTCTTATAACTTAGTAATTTAGGCTTAGGCATATACAGCCTACATCATGAATTTTCTCTGCAAATTAATTTTACTGTTCTAACCATGTCAAAAGACTTGGTCAAGTCTAAAGCAACAGAGGGTATACAATATAATGTCACTCATGTCAACCTCATCATCAATATAAAATATTGACATCGTATAAGGTACCACGGGCAATTCGAATGATAATACAGATAAAAACAGGTGATGGGTATGAATGGTAGTTAGTGGTTTTGGAATCGAACTACACACCTGTGCCTCTATCACCTTAAAGCTGTCCCATGTCTCATCCCTGAATAAACCAACCGAGCTTAACCGTAAAGGTATAACAATTGATATTGTTAAGCTTTATAGAAATCAGTTCCAATGTTTAAATTGGACACACCTCAGTGATCCGAATACATTAATGTCCATATTTGTGGAATATAGTATTGGCGAGTTGTGATTTACTTTGCAGAGTTTATAAACTACGTTTTAAAATACTGCAGCATTCTCTGTGTGGTAGCATGTAGGCTTATAGTGTGGCGTAACATGTGATGGTGTGTAGGGCGGGTTGCTTGTTTTAGGGTGCGCTTATCTTTTAATATGGCCATTTGTGGCATATTAAAACTTGATGCGTTGTCCTATACAAAAACAATTTGGTTTTGAAATATTGTACACATTTCACGTTAAAACGTCATCAATTATGCCTGCCGAAAAATGTACATTTTCCTAATTTTTGCTCTTGCCTTGTGGTATTATTTTCTTAGGGGATTGAGGTAAAATGTTTGACTGAATGAAACATTTATGTAATATGAAGGTATATGCTGAAATGCATCTTTTTATTGTTTTTCTTTCTTTCTTTTTGTTCACAATTAATGATAAGACACAAATATATCCTAAACCTAACCCCAACCATAACCCTAAACGTCGCCTTAACCTGTAACCTAAGTTTTAATCCTAAACCTAAACCTAGCCCCAAACCTTATCTAACCCCTGACTCTCTGAATCCCAATTCTGACTTCCAACTCCTCACCTATGCACACATTCCACCTTGCAACCCTTAATACTCACACACGCACATCCCACACACCCCATACAGCACCCACATCAATAAATCCACACTCCGTCGACTTAAAACACACACCTACCCCGAGCTACCCCCAAATAGGCCTACCCCATTCGGGTCTAACTCTAATTCTACTAATAACTCGACACTAAATTCTACTAATAACTCTCACTAAATTACTCTAGAAATAATTATACATGTTGGAATATAAAAAATTGGTTGTCGTTTTTTCCGATGTATGCCCCGCCTACTTTATCGAATGGTTTATAGTCCAATAGAGGCTGAAAGCGATATTTATGAAAAAATGCTAGCTCCAGATCACAATAAGGCTATTGAACAGTGTATAGAATAAGCCGGTCCCTGTAAATTTTAGTCGTTAGCCGAAGCGATCAATGTTTAGAAGGCTTTTAGAACATATTTTGGCAGTAGAAAAATGATCTGGGCAGTATCGCGGCCAGAGACTAAGTTCGGTTTTATACATTAAGCGTATATTGA
Organism: Amphiura filiformis; assembly: GCF_039555335.1. NCBI lineage: Eukaryota > Metazoa > Echinodermata > Ophiuroidea > Amphilepidida > Amphiuridae > Amphiura > Amphiura filiformis. Next base: position 8,634,180 of record NC_092646.1, on the reverse strand, counting down.
CAACCTACATTGAGACCCCTTGAAATGATGATAAATATATCGACACTGAATCCAGAGCTGCTCAGAGTGACACATGTTTTTAGTTATGAAGTATTGCAATGGACTGTTACCAGGAAAATGTGGATTTATACTAATTCAAGACACCAATCGGAAGAAACATAGTAACCACTGTGCAACGCTTGTGTTTGGCCTTCTTATGTGTGAAATTTCGAGGCAAGGCGGTGAGTAAAAAAAAATAAAATCAATGAATTTATGCTAAAAAATTCCATAACATCAGTTCTGTAGATATGACATATAAAGGCAAAACTCAGCACTAAAGTGGACGTTTTGAATAGGATGCATTTACTAAATACACACAAATTTGGGTTTCTTCGCTAACGGAATGGGTGTAGAAGTCTTTTCGTTAAAAAGTGGGACATTTTTAAATTTTGATGGACAAAATTGCAATAAGAAATAGGCGTTTCCAAGGTTGCAAAATTACGATGAATTGTGTCCACAAACGATACCAATTAAGACACATGCCTTACCCTCAAGTTGAAAGTAAGTACCGTAATTATTTATATAGAGTGTGCAACATATTAAGGCGAACTTCTGGCGAAATCGATGCAAAGTCAATTCATGAAATCTTCGTTGCCACTAGAAAGTGCGTGAGCAATAATGTAACATCAAATATACACGCCTGTTTACATAATTTCCTAAGACCTTACACAAGTGATCAGGCTCAAATATAAAACTAGAGAGTTTGGTCATTGATATGTACCATCAATTTTGAACCTATGATCAATATTGCTAGGCAAAAATTCACATCAAACATGGCAAATTTCTCTCATTTCGGAGATATTTGAAACAATACAGCTCGACCCCTTAAACCTGGTTGTACCATAGACTGTAGAGAACAGTCTATGGTTGTACATGCTATATCTTAGATAATTAATCATTGATATTCCTGATTATATAACACATAGTGATGATAAGCGCAATGATCAGATGATTTTTGTTGAGAATGAACTGAACACCAATATTACAAATTATGTTTTAAACGCAACCGTTTTGAAACCAGTAACAAATCTGTTGAAAAATAGGCGAGGGTTAGGACTATACCCCTTATTCTTTAAAACTTACTTATAACATAAAATGTCATCCCTTTCAAGCATTCATGCAAATATTATAGTTCCTTGTACCTAATTGTAAATGTGACCAATTACGGAAATTTATACAGCATGATACTGGTAGTCTACCATGTTTTTATTAATGATAATATCTGTAATCGTGTATTAAATTGACATCAACTGAAAGATCCTATTTCTTTCATAACATATTGAAACTACTGAGGAGCCCGGGGGCACTTCAACTTTGGAGGTGACGCGTATGTTGGGCTGTTAAGACCCCCTTTTTCATCATCTCTGTCACCCAAAGACCCCATATTTTTTTACGAACACATGCTCTGTCCCGGCTCTGTCACCCGAAGACCCCTATTTTTCCATTTGATCTGTCACCCAAAGACCCTTACAAGTTGAACAGCAACTTTCATTTATCACTGATTTTGTTACTTATTTTGAAAAAAAAAACAAAGACATTTGAAGCCATTTAGAACTAAAAATTCGATTTTCGCGGTTTCTGTGGCGCTGTTTCGGTTCTCACCCAAAGATTCCATTTCAAAAAAAGGTCATGTTCTCACCCAATGACCCCATATTTTTTACATTTTGCTATCACCGAATGCCCCTTAGTGCGAAAGTGCCAGCCCTACACATATATCCATTTCAAATTGAAGTGCCCCCCCCCCCGGGCTGAGGAGTTATTAAGATATTTAAAAATAAACTGTTGAATTAGTCTCATATACGGTATATGGTATACCACAGTCGCGACTAATTCAACAGTTTTGATAATATCTTCAGAAATATACCGATTTGGAACGCCTAATTTCAATATGTTAATGAGAAAAATTGGATCTTTCACTTGATATCAAAATCTGCATTTTGATGAGGTATAGTGCGGTAATGAGACAGTCAATCGGATCACTGACCTTTAAATAACTGTAGGGCCTATGTTAGAATATTTGCAGTAAATTGTCAAAAAATGTTTTTGCATGTTATACACCCTGTACATAACTCGACATACAGGGTGTCCCAAAAGTCTCGATACAATTATTTTAAACGTTCATAACTCTAGTATATAGCAACCGCCAACAAACATGAAGGTATCGTTCCACAGAGAAAACTCATGCAATTATTTTGACATCAAATTTGACATATAAACCCACTAACATAATAAACAGTGTACGGTGAAACAGTTGGGCATATTACACACAAAACCATATAATAATTTTATGTTTACAGCACATCTCTGGATCCCAAGTATCCACTACCTCCTCTCAACGTCTAGACCAATGTCCCCCATTCAATTCAATTGCAATATCTTTTTCAACCAGTTCTCATATTATAAAAATATCAAGACTATCAAGATGATATATATAACACCAAGAAATGTGTACTTATTTTTCAATTATATTCAGAAATCAAGGGTCGAAAGTCACAATTGGGTACAAATTTAAAATGCTGACAGCATGTTGTAATATATCTCCAACTATTCCTCTCATCATTAGAAATTTATAAAAATAAATCATATTGTTGTACCTATACTTAGTTAAAGGGTTATAAAGTCATGTAGGTCAAATGTCTAAAATGTGATAAACGTAGGTCAAATGTCAAAAACGATAAAATTTTATGAAAACTGATGTCAACATATTCCTCTCATCATGTAGGAATTTCACATAAAATTAACGTTTATTATATAACGACGGTGCAATTTTGTCATATGCGTCCTGCGTCAATTAAAGCCAAAGACGATAAGAATATGAAAAGGCTAACCTTTGACCCATGTTTTCAGTATTTTCTGAGGTTTTTTTGTTTTGTTTTTTGTTTTTTGCAACCCCTATCCTTTATTTTTATAATGTAATAGCACGTAAATATTTCACACGTTCTCTTTTGTAAATTATTATTATATGTTTTGTAAATAACTTGGTACAAATTAAATTATCACTACACTGTGCATTTTAATCACTGTTTCTTTGCTCATGACAGTATTACCATAACATGCACTTATCATTATTATGCGCAGTTTTACACTTATAATATTCATTGTTGATCATTTCTTTTTTTTTTTTTTTTTTTTTTTTCATTTTATTCACCTGTACTTGGGCCTGGTGGACCCCATCTTAATTACGGTAACCAAGATAGATACAAAGATGCAATCAGAGTGTGACAATGAGATTTAAATACTGCCCCACCAGCACGACAACAGGACCCAACAGATACCTCTGTTAAAAAGAGCATAAGGCCGTATAAAATTAATGTTTTGGTTCTCGTCCAGAGGATTTTCATGAATTGATGAGGGAGGGAGGTTTTGTTTTTGTTTTTTTTCAATGTAAAATTAGCATTGTCAGTAGTTTTCGGTCTTCTCCAACAGTGCTCGAGGAAACGATGAGGCCCTTTTTTTTTTTTTTTTTTTATTTTGAGGGATAAACCCCCTAGAGTACCACAAAAAGACTTGGAAGTGATGCTTGTTTTTTAATAAACTTATTCATATGTATGAAGATTTCATAAATCATTCCAAAGTCTAAAAAAATTTAAAAATCTAAAAAAAATCAAAAAATCTGACAAATCCCAGAAATTGAGGAGGGAGGGACGAGAACCAAAATATTAATTTTACACGGCCTAATGCTGCACACTACCAAGAGTGATGAAAAAGACAAGCAAAAACAAGGAGTGGTAGTCCAGCAAAGGCAAGAAGAAAAAAAACCCACAAAGGCCACCGTTGGGTCCCCCCACCCTGGGTGGGCAGATTAAGCACCATAGTATATTAAGATGAAACAAATAATGTTGGTTACAAGCGTATCAATTAAAAACACATCAGGGATTTTCTACATAAAAACAAAAATCCCACCCAAAAACCCCCTCAATACACCCACCCACCCATCCCCAAACACACATACATGTAGGACAAGTGACAAAACAAACCACAAATAACTTTCCCATATATCACTGTACAATTAACATGGTCACAGTACAAAAAACATGGTCCACCAATGAACTGATTAACTTAGGGTAGACGAGGTATTGTTGGTCAAAGCATCCTAAAAATCGATTTTCATTATTTAGATCAATATATTATTGAAAAATAACACCTTGATGTTTTGCAAAAGTTCATTCTTCAAATCGTATACTTTGCAAACTTGCTTTTATAATGAGTTATGTACGTTTTACAAAAGTGTTGTTGTTTCAGCCCTCTTTACAACGTAACTCACGTACCGCAGCACCTATAAAAGTATATCTGTGATATTTTAATTCTTCTACACACTCGCCATGAATTGAGCAATGCAGTTTTTACCAAAGCTCACTACCATTCGTAAGATGCTGTGAACTACCAAATCACAACAGTTTAAAATAATAAATAACCTTAATGAAAATCGCATCCCATTAAAAACCAAGATATGAGGTTGCAAGTATCTCAAACATCTCAACCATGATCTTATTCCTCCTGATGAGAGGAATATTCCTCCTGATGAGAGGAATAATTGAGACCAGTTTGAATAAAATTGAAGCATTTTGAAACCTATTGGCATCAGGTTTAATTTGATATTTGACATATTTGATCTTCAAACTTTATTTTCTAATTTTGATTGCGGATTCTTTCAGGGGCTGTAGGCGTTAAATCAACGACGCGCGATGGCTATAATGCAGATTCGATCAATTTCACTATTTATGCTGATATTTGCGACAGCTATCGTTCTATCGACCGGAACAGGTAATTACTAATATCGCTACTTTTAATTTCGTTTTTGTTTATTGTTTGTTTGTTTGTCTGTCTGTTTGTTTGTTTGTTTGTTTGTTTGTTTATTTGTTTGTTTGTTTGTGTGTTCCATCTTGGTTTGTTTTTTGTTTTTGTTTCTTTTTTTGTGTGATATTTTCACACACATTTTTTATCTATATTGTGATGAAACTTCCTACAAATGTCAACCATTGGGACCAAAGTTTACAAGGTCATTTCGCGGTCATCAGAAATCAAATTCTTATCAAGTTTTTCAAAATGCCAGCTTTCCACGATCAAGGTAGGCCTATATTAAAACGTCAACAGTGTTATTGCTGCTTGATCAGATCGTCAAAGTCATCCGCCTAACTTACCTCGTGCCCTTGTAAAGAGCACAGTTGCTCTAGTTTCTTCTTTCTTTCTCCTTCAAGTTAGTTCAATCGATAAAGCATTCGACTATGGTGCGAGAGGTTGCGGGTTCGAACCCCGGTGGTGCCTATTACGCTCTCGTGGAAAAATTGAGTTAGCTTGAAATTCCCTGGACAAGGAACTTACTGCTAATTGTCTCGTTGTAACCCGTACGAAACTCGGGGAGCTGATCCTGGTTGCGAAGGTTATTTGTGGAATGTCTAGGGTGTGCGCTCTTGAAGCAGCAAAGTCCCTGAATTGTTGTTAAATGGCTTATGGAATGGTGTGGGGCCGTAGTGGTCAGCGACAACCTGTAAAGTGTGCTGAGGCTTGTGGAGCAACGTCTAGGCGTTGTGCCTGTGCGTAGCGCACTATAAATCACTGCGCTTTTTTTTCTCACAATTTGCTTAAGTTTTATATTTTGGCATTTTGCTCTCACCAAATGCACATTACTATGAAAGTGTCAGCCCTACACCTATTATTAAGCCTATAAGCATTTCACATTGTGCCCTCGTATTGGACTATATATTTTGTTTTAACAAAGTCACGATGTTCTTTTTCTTTTTGTTAATTTGTTATTAGCTCAACCCGCTTGCGACAATCATCTTGGTGTAGAGGATGGATCAATCCCTGACAGCCATATCTGGGCCTCCTCCGAGTGGGACTATGATAATACTGACCAAGGAACTAAAAATGCGCGCCTGAATCGCATTGCACAGCCCGGTACTGCTGGAGCTTGGATCGCCCGGACCAATAATGAAAATGGGAATGTGGAATGGATTCAAGCAAAACTAGGCGGCCTAAAACGAGTTACAGGCGTGAAGATTCAAGGGAGACAAGATTGTTGTCCACAATGGGTAACCAAATTCAAAGTCGCATACGCTAATGACGGTGAACATTGGACGTTTGTGCAGATAGGGAACAATCAGGCTGATATGGTGAGTTTTTATCGGTAATTTTTACTTGAAGTATATGAATTTGTCTTATTTGTATTGAGTTTGGTGGTTTGTATGTCCCCTACCCCTTGATATTGTCATATTTTACGCTGCTACACATCATGCACATGAAAAATTAACACTTTTCTCACATTTTATGTCTATAGAGCTGACAACTTTATAATACTAGAAAGTTAGAACAATCAATTAGCTACATATTGATACCAAAATGAATTCATTTTCATCAGTAAAACTTGAGTTTTGGTGGTTTGAATGTCCCCTACCTCTTAATATTGTCATATTTTACACTGCTGCAGATGGATAATTGAAAATGTTCTCACAATTTATGTCCATCCCGTTAACAACTAATGGTTATTTTGCTTTAAAGGGGGCATTTCGTGATCTACAGCCTCATCCCCCCACTTTTCCCAAAAAAAGTTGAGATTTTTACACCACTGGATACCTCTGGCTACATATTATGTTTATGTACCAAATATTTCTTGCAGATTAATTCGTTTAGCAAAAATATCGTTAAATTTGAATTTCGTTCTGGTGCACCAGAACGAAATTACAACACATTGTCTATGGAGCAGTGTAATACACATAATCATGCATAACTCGCAAACGCAAAATCGGAATCAACTCAAATTTTGGAAATAAGCTTTTTTCGTGGATATCTACTGAAAAATGTCATAAAAAGAGGATGCTAAGATCACGAAATCCTCCTTTAAAAGGTTACAAAAACCAAATACCTACATAGTGAGACCATATTGAATTAACGTTCAGCTATGGTGGTTTGTATGTCCCATACCCCTTAATATCGTCATATTTTACGCTGTTACACATAGAAAATCACACATTTTATGTCTACAAGACAACTGATGGGTTTTTGGTATTATATAGAAAGTTAGAACAATCAATATTAGTTACATGTAGATTCCAAAATGAATTTAAAAAAATATTATGAGTAAACGTAAAATATTTGAACCAGAACAACAATGTTTGCTATATGCTTGACGTTATTAGACAAAATTAAAAAAATGGAAACTTAACCAATTTTAAAAATAGAAATTAGCGCAGTAGTAAAATTTGAAGAGAGTGTCACATACACACCCACCCTACACATTGTTATGAAAATCTGATTTTCTACTAGTGTATGGACTGTCCACTTCAAACATGATTTTAATGAGACCTAGGTTAGCTTTCACCAGTCTATAATATCGAATTGATTAATTCGAATTAAACAGTTCAGGGCAGCGCCATTAATAATAGACATGTTACAAGACTACCAAGTGACAGGTGATGGACCGTACACACACAAAAGAATAGGCACTTTTTGATAATTTTCATCAAGGTTACTCAAAACTTACCTAGCTAATTTATGCATCAGGGGTCTCTGTCTTTTCAATATGTTATGAAAAACTTAATTTAAAAAAGATCTACCGACGGACATAAAAATCCATCGACGGATAGTCTTGTTATGCTCTCACAAACTTAGAAAAAAATCTTAAAAATCCAAAATTTTGGTCTAAAAAATGCCCAAGGTTACTCCTGTCCCATTACAGTCTCAGTACAGTCTCAGTACAGGAAGGCCACCTACAGCGTTGAGGTCAACTTTCTAGACTTCCTGTCTACTGGCAGTAATGGCTACTACCCAGTGCTAACATCAATGAATTGTTTAATTCGAATTAATCAATTCGATATTATAGACTGTTCACATACTATAAAGTTAGAACAATCAACGAACTCTATGTAGGGCCCATAATGTGATCTTGCTCCTGGACTATGTATTATTATGTAAAAGTGAGAGGAACATGACCTAGCGGTGTTAGCACTCAAATATTAAGCTGATACACAAGAGGAATGATATGGATTATATCGCGGAGGTCCCAAGACGGTGTCATACATATATTATAGCACGAACGAATCATACTTTAACCCACTCATACTGCATTTACTGTTCATTTTCCTATACACAATACACAGTGCTCTTACCATTGACGCGTGACCTCTACATATTGCCTAGTTAACGTCACTGTGTGAAAAATAACCGGCCAATATTTTTTGTACTCTCTGAAATTCTAGAAAATATAGTTTGATAACATGTCCTAAATTTTTAGCTAATTTAGATATTTGGAAATATTCGCACTTTGGTGTTTTAGTAAGGAAGGGCACGGCATGCTTGCAAAATTCCCTGTGTAAATCGAATGCAACTTTTAGTGACTATCACTCACTTCCGCTCTCTTCCGAAGGGCATTAAAGCTAAACCACATGACGGATAATTTTTGCACTTACTGTCAATCAAGAATAATGTATACATTACATGTAGGCAAAAACCTGAGTAGGTGGAGCATCTGCAAATGTTCGTACCTCCCTGATATGTAAATGGCAGATAACATTAAAAACAGCTCCCATAACTTTGGTCAGTGCAGCGAGTCAGAGGATTTCAAGTGGGTGATTATTGATTGGCAAGTGCCATATTTGGGCATAAGTGCAGTCCTGGAGTAATTTCCTGTTAACCAGGTTTAAGTACTGCAAAGGTCGAAACATGTTTGCTGTGCAGAATAACTGCACTATGTTTTGACATGTTTACTAATGAAATTGTGTGAAAGGCACTCACAATCTACGGGTCATTTAAGGAGAGTGGATGACAGGAGTCATATTTTTCCAGTTTTAGACAATTCAATTAACTAAAAAAACTGCAGTGTACTTCTTAATATTAATACACATTGAAATGGAGTTACAGAAGCCAATAATCGCATTTATATTTCCATGTCTTGCGGTTCTTGAGTTAAGAGTAATAACATATTAAAACGAAAGTTTGGGCGTTTTTCCTCTCCCCGAGAAGAATCATTCCCACATGCACTTTTGTGATCAGTTTCACTATAGTTTTCAGTTTCATTTATTACAGATATTTAATGGAAACATGGACAAAAACACTGTTGTCACAGCACTTTTCCCAGAACCAGTTCAAGCACACAGCTTCCGGATATTCCCTACCGAATGGCATCAACACATCAGCATGCGTTTTGAGCTTATTGGCTGCGAAGGTAAAACATTTACTCCTGATTCCAGAAAAATGCAGCATTAATTTTTTGGAATTAAGAAAATATTCTCTTATTTTGCCAAATGAAACAGCTAAATTTTAATCATTTAGTTACTAGTAGTTCTAATTGGCAATAAAAGTAAAATTGTTATATTTATTTGCATTTTGAGGGAAAATTACGCAAAAACATGCAATTGTGCTTGTTTTCTTACAATTGTTTTCCTACAATTGTAATCACAATATTTCAACACTTGGCACAAGTCCAAGCATTCAAAATTTTGGGTGTAGGCTATATAGCTCAAAATTTTAATATTTTATGTTATTTTTGATCATTGGTTATGAAATTGATTAGAAAATCTGTTTTTCAAAAATTAGAATGCATAACTTGAAATTAGCCTTTGCACAACGTCACTGGGCGGGGAAAACCTCATGTAGTTTTGGCCCTTGAGCATGGATAAAGCTCAAGGGCTGGTGTAAATCAAATCACTGGTGTGATTTGATACTTTGTAACAAATGTATGAAAAAAAAATCAAATTAAAGCAATAATGTGTAATTTGCTCACAAGAACGCCCTTAATTTGTTTGAATTTCTACTTCTTTGCACGATTGTAATACCAAATGCTGTACTTAAAATCCCCGGTTTTATTTCCCAATTCCGGAATAAAGAGCTCCATGGCTAACTGGTTTTCTTTCATTTTACCTCATTATTTCGCCTAAAAATGATCATAAAACCTCCTTGACAGTTGTTACTAATAATGTGTAATAATTTTTGACATGCACTGAATAACGAAATAAATTTAAATTTGACCGAAATCATACATTATGGCTATAAACAGTGCTCTTCTGATATTTCTGTTAACTAGTTGAACTCAACTGCCGGAACCGTCTTGGTATAGAGGATGACAGGATATCTGATAGTCAAATCACAGCTTCTTCCGAGCTCGACTCGAGCCCCCTCGATCACGGGCCTAGCAATGCACGTCTGAACCGCCAAGCACAGTCTGGCACTATTGGAGGTTGGCATCCCAAATATGATAGCACCACGGAATGGATTCAAGCAGCTCTTGGCGTTTTTACAAGGGTTACTGGCGTGTTGATTCAAGGGAGGCAAGATTGTTGTCCGCATTGGGTGAAAAAATTCAAAGTCCAATACAGTAATGATGGTCAAAATTGGGCGTTTGTCCAACAAACAGACAATCAGCGAGATATGGTGAGTTTATCGGCAATTTGTATCTACCGTAAAACCTTGTCTATAAGCATTATGGTGTTTTGATGAAAGCTAAATTAATATGAAACAGCCGTAAATATGCCAATACAATCGATTGGTATTACAATAATACTTGTTTGTATATTATGCTTGTAGCGGTAATTTATATGCCCAACATCCACAATTTTATAACTTTGTCGACGGGACGGCGCCTGGATTAATTTAGCTTTCATCAAAAGCACTCTATATGCTTGTAGACGAGGTTTTACGGTATTTTATATAGGCATTACCACGAGGCGTGTACACATCTCACGATTTCGAAAAGTATTTTTGATAGAATGCCTATTGAGAGAGCCATCAGTAGGCAGGGGGGCCTAACATGTCTTATACTTAGGTACTTTGTCCTGAAGAAGTCAGAGCTACTCCTGACGAAAGCTTGACAGTTCTAAACTTGTCCGACGGCGAACCCGCTAAAAAACGAAAAGAATGCCTATTGTTCGAAATGGATAAAATAATATACAGCGATTACAGTCACGAGAACCACTTTCACTGCATTATGAACTTTTTAAAGTTTATAACTTAAAAATTTGACCTCCTTGACTTTTGGTCGACCTTTGCACTATAAAATCTGAAATGGTTCTTCATATGGTAATCTTTCCATTTCATTTTATAGATATTTAATGGAAACACCGATCAAAACACAGTTGTTACCAGACATTTTCCTAACGCAGTTGAGGCATCATTCATCCGAATACGCCCTACGGAATGGAACATACATATCTGCATGCGTTTTGAGCTACTTGGCTGTGAAGGTAAATTATTTAGTTCCAAGTGAAGTTACGTATAGTTTCTTAGGGTTTTATAATGTTTTATACATGTTCAGGGGCCAAAACAAATCTTTCACAACCTTTCATGATGTTTTCACCCAGTAATAAGTATTAAACATTATAAAACCCTAAGAAACTATACGTAACTTTAGTGTATACATGTTGAGGGGCCACGTGGACTTACGGTCGTCTTGCGCTCAGGTCTTCAAGTATAAAGGGACCGTTCAATATTTATGCCAGGGAAAGTGGAAGTTTTAATGGAAGAATACGGATTCTTTTTTGGGTTTTGAGGGGAAATCTGAACTAAACTAAAACTGAACTGAACTGGATGAACTGGATCTGATTTTTTTACTTGACCATGAGGAGGAATGCTAAAGAGGAATGGTCCGATTTATCTACATAAAGTTTTCATCTTGATTACATGACATTTACCACCAATTCCCATCTGTGAAGTTTCACGTCAGTACGCTAATTCATTTTGATATGAGAGCTAAAAATGTAATTTTCTAGCCCCATAGGAACACAATTAAGCAGAGGTGCACCTTTTCATTCATAACGTTCAAACTAAAAATCTTTGAGGCCTGAAATTGCATAGGGTCAATGACAAAAATGGAAACCATATCATATTCCACTACAAACAATCGAGAAAGAAATTCTCATGAAAGATCTGTGACTAAAAGATTAATTGACCTTGAAGAAAAGCTATATAGATAATGAACTTCAAGAAGAAATTGTACATGAGTATGCCGAAGTGAAGAAAAACTATATAAAAATACAAAGTCAAAGGTATTATGAGATCAAGAGGCAGGTATTATGATGAAGGAGAAAAAAGCTCTACTCTAAATATTTTTTTAAATTAGAAAAAAGAAATGTTTCAAAAAGTAGAATTGCTGAAATACTTGTAAATAATGTCTTTAAAACAAAATCAAGATATTTTTGGCGAAATCAAAGTATTTTATGAAGATCTTTTTTCAAGTAAACAAGATGGTGAATGTTTAGATATTGAGGAATATCTAAATCAAAATGACCTTTTCGGTAAATCCCATAAGCCTTTGCGAGTACACCTAAGAATTCGTCATTCTGCGTCACGCCGCTCCGCGCCGATGCGCACATCGTTTATCGAACATCGTTACTGCGAATTGCAAGTCGGCGTGACGTCAAATGACGAGTTCTCAGGTGTACTCGCAAAGGGTTATGGGATTTACCGAAAAGGTCAATTGAAATTCCAAAGCTTTCACCACACAGGGACAGCTTTGTGAAAAACGTTTGACTTCGGACGAATGTTACAAAACCTTAAAAGTCTAAAAATAAATTTCCTGGGAGTGGTGAGTTTACCTATGTTTCTGGGATTTGCTTGGAAATGTTTTAGTGGACGAATACTTTCTTATTCGTCCAAATAACAACTTAACATAAATAAACATAAAGGTTACAGAGTATTTGTGAATTTATAATATCTCTTCTTCCTGATTCTGCAACAAAAATAATTATCATTTAATAATACACACGTCACTCTTTCAAATGCTACTTTTACTACGGCTAGAATCCCTGCACCCCTGTTGTATATAAATATATATTACGACTCCTATTCCATAAGGTCTAAACTTTGAATTTTTATACACCCTCCCAAGTTAACACTACTCTTCTTCTCGCTCTTCTTGTATTGTAATTAATTAGTTTGCCAGGGCCGTCTCGGTATAGAAGATGGCCGGATATCTGATAGTCAAATGACGGCTTCCTCCGAATATGACTCCAACCACGGGCCTAGCAATGCTCGTCTGAATCGTGCTGCACAGTCTGGCACTAGCGGAGGTTGGAATCCTGAATATCAAGACACCAACCCGTGGATTCAGGCAGCTCTTGGCGTCCCAACCAGGGTTACTGGCGTGTTGATTCAAGGGAGGCAAGATTGTTGTCCGCAATGGGTGACAAAATTCAAAGTTCAATACAGTAATGACGGTCAAAATTGGGCGTATGTGCTACAAGAAAATCAGCAAGACATGGTGAGTTTATCGGCAATCTTTTTGCAGGGAACCAAACTGTAACGAGGAATGGTGGGAGAGGGCATTAATCACATGATTTTGAAATACAAAAATCGAGAATTTTAAAGGTATTGTCGTAATGGGTGGAGAAAATCCAATTCATTAATGACCGCACTTGAGGTGCTTGGACACACAGAGTAACGGTAACACTTTAAAGTGTAAGCTCAAGAAATATGTAAGTTTCCATACTTTACCGTTTTGTGATCATTATTCGCTTTTTAAGTTTTTTATTGACTTTTGATCGACCTCTTTGCCCTCTATGGTCAATTCTATTACCCCCACGACCCATTATTCAAAATCGCGCACTGTGATTTGTTGAAACGCGTCACGTGACAGACCATTAATTGGCGATAAAGTGTCAAGGGCAACGAACTTTATGTTCTTCTATCATCACAGCGCACAGCAGAGCGCACAGCACACCTGCTTATGTAGGGGAGAATGGAATGTCAGGGATGTGTTATTGTATGTGCATACCTGCTTATAGGGGAGAATGAAATGTTAGGTTGTGTTATTGGAATGTGCATACGCTTTGGCTACGCGTATGCGATCCACCTTGAGGTAAACAACTTGAAATATTTGGGGAAAAAATTGATATTTTCTCTTTAAATCACACTATTTTGTGGTAATAGAATAGAAATAAAGGGTACAGCATTATCCTTTACACGCAAATAATGTGTCCTCGGCAGTAAAAACGTTTAAATAATGGGTTCGGCTGCGCCTCACCCATTATTTACGTTTTACTGCCTCGACACATTATTTTCGTGTAAAGGATCATGCTGTACCCTTTATTTCTTAAGTACCGACAGGTTCTAATTTAAATTGAAATCTTTTAATTTCATATTTTACAGATATTTAATGGAAACACAGATCAAAACACAGTTGTCACCAGATATTTTCCTATTGTAGTTGAGGCATCATTCATCCGAATATACCCTACGGAATGGAGCCAACACATCAGTATGCGATTTGAGCTTATTGGCTGTACAGGTAAATGTTTTGTTTCTGGTCCATGCTTTTTTTTTAGTGTAGTGCAATGGGTGAAGGTTCTTCCTCCTACAAACCCTCTGGAAATCAAAATAGTGCGCCCCTTTATACAGTTGTTTCATACCGACCTACACACACTAGCCGTAAGTATTGCAACATCCCACAGCGTCATCATCCCTCTATCTTCGTGTCTGAAATTGTAATGACAGTAGTGCGAATCCACTAGTTGTTCAACAGCACGGCATGGCGATTTTGTTCCGACGTGAGTTAATAGTTTCAAGATAAAGGCCGAACAATCCGGGCAAAGTATAACACCCACTTGTACCTGTACAAACACCACCTGTACGATAGATACATAACGTTTCTTTTCCACTATGCATATACGATTTTTGTTGTCAGTTTTTGATTTCAAGACGTAGGCGGGGAATTCAATGCGCAGAGTAAAGGTTATCATATTCTTTCAACACATTATTCATGTGCTAGCTTTACAAATGTTTTTTTTCAAATAACAAAAATAACAAAATAGAGCCCGTCAGCGTTTTTCAAACGTGACTCATAAGTGTTTGTATACATGATTGGTACCCACGAGCTCCTCATTCACTTGCTTGATATGATTGACCTCTATAGATTAACTGACTGCAAGTATTGCTCTATACCTAATTCACCTGTTGTTTATGCCCTGAAGCTTTGAACAGATTTTACAAGTTCCCACAAGATGGCCACTGTGACGTCACACTGACGACCTCTATATATTCAAGGATTTGAGATTTTATCACATCAATAGTAATTACACCACCATAGGCCTATGTACTAAGTGGTCGGGTCACATAATTCAAATCAATCCAAATATAATTATGTGCTTCAGAAATGCGAGTCGATTCGGACTGTCATTAAGTAATCAAATCTATTCGCCGTAATGATCGGATTACCTACCGTAGCATTAGAAGCATACAATTTTTGAGTAGATCGCCCTGCACTACAATTAGATTGCACTAATCACCTGTGTATGTCAGTAAACATAGATTGAATACAATACCGCTCTTTTCAAAAATACTAATCTGACAGGTGCGAGTGATCTATGGTTCAATGCATAGGTACCGCGTGAATATTGAAGTGCAGGGCGATATATTCAAAATTGTATTCCTCCTCATCATCATCGGTCGGCTGCGGAGCAGGCTACTGCAAGCTTTCTCCAACTAATGCGATCTTGGGCAAGCGAAACAATTTTGTTTGGCTGCAGCATCCCTTAAGTATCTCCCAGGAGGTGCTGGACATACTGTATTAAAGTACAGTGTGCGCGGCCGTCCCGGTTTCCTCTTCCCATGTGGTGGAATATAAAGCGCATATTCTTTCACAGGCGCGCCATCTTCAAGACGCAGTATATGGCCGAGAAATTTGAGTTGATGAATCTTGACTCTGGCAACCAGTGGAGTGGTGTTGGTCAGGTTGTAGATGGTTTCATTTGGAATCCGAAACTCTGTAGCAAGATGTTGCAAATGCATTGATCAAGTTTTCCATGTCCTTGGTAATTACCCATGACTCGCACCCGTACAGAAAGACAGTAACACACGTTCTCTGAAACAGCTTGATTTTTGTTTCGATTGGCAGGGACGGGCTTCTCCAAAGGCGTTCCAGTTTCCAGAAAGCTGCCCAGGCTAGTGCTTTTCTTCTTTTTAGGTCTCCAACACTAGAGCCCATCTTGGAACCCAAATACTTGAAGTCTGTGACATGGTTGACGGTACTACCATAGACTTCAAGTGCTGGTTGGGCGTTACAGTTTGCAGTCATATATTCTATCTTAGGTGCGCTGATGACAAGGCCTAGATCTGCTGCTGCAGTTGCAGTCCTAGTAAGCTGTGACTGGGCCCGGTCTATGGAAGATTCCAGCAGGACAATATCATCAGCAAAATCCAGGTCATTCAGCATCTTGGCAGGGTACCTGCTTGACCGACGTGGGTATAGGTAACAATTCCAGGGTCAATTCCAGTTGATTTCATGAGAAGGTACCGTAATCTACCAGGATAATGAACAGGTCCCGCATGCACAAGATGCATACCTGTGCATGTAGCGCGCATTTTCGAGATGAGTATTACTCTGACTTTTCCCAACCCGTCTCGGGTGTTCACATGAAACCCAACGGCAAGAGGCCGCTTAGTGCTAAGAGCAGGTCCCTCACTGTAAAAATCGGACCAGCCAAATTTGCACGCTACAGAGCCTGAAAAATAAGATCCCGCGAATCACAAATTGACACACGCATGGTAGCTGCCGGCAACGCGGGGGGGGGGTGCTAACGATCGCGTCGCCAGCACAAGCGTCCTACGCGATCAATAACGCGTATAGGGCGCATTCAACTGTGCCGTAAGCACCGGTACACACCGACATCGCCTGGCTAATAATTACTTGGTGCATCAGAGATGCATACTAAAATCAATACCCGGGATCGATACACGTGTATGTGCTATGCACGAGTTTGATATGAGACGAAAATCTTTGGATACCGGGGTAGAAAATGATGAATATCTCCCGTAAATGATTTCGAAGAAGCCAGATGTGGCTCCTTGCACTTGAATACATGTTTTGAATAGATATGATAGTCGTTAGCTAGCGTCTTGAAAAAGAAGCTTGCCTCTTGAACTCAAAAACTGACAATAATTCTGATTTTATATGTGCCGACTATATAGCACAGTGTATAGGCCAATCGTGGAGGTAGTCTAAAAGCAGATGACATATGGCGTACCATGGTCACTCACACACTGGCGAGGTCAGTCACCCATGGTCACCGGGCTATTGTCAGGAGCCTTAGTCAGATGTCCTTCGGCCCATTATGCGTCTCAAAACTATTAAACATGTCGGAACAAAATGGCCATGCGTGGCGGTGGATTCAACCTACCATGGCGATTTCTGCCATGAAGATATCGGGGTGATGACACTGTGCGGTAGTTCCTGATACGCGATGACAGGGTTAATGGCCGCTTCCACGCAGTAACATACTTCTGAACTTGCTGTCAGGGTCCTGGTAAGAGGCTTTCTTGGGTTATCCAGGATTGTATTCACGAACACATTAATTCAACAGATTCAAGTATGTCTATTTGGTTTATATCCGCTAGTCCGAAGGTTCGCAAGTGTGATAAAAATAATGTTGAAAACAGTTCCATGAAGGCTTCCGTGTGATCAATAGATAGAAAACGGATTTACTGGTATAGTTGTAAATAAATAATTGTAGTGTGCATTCGCGTGCAATATCATCGTAATTGATATTTCAACACGCAATTACAGTATGATTACTAATTTATATTACGCGGGCTTTGGATGTCGACATTTTCCCACGAAGCACTACGTATTTTGGCCTCTCCCCAGCAACCGCTGGAGGCGCATCTTATTGTTAATCGACCTACTTATTTGTCTTTTGTTTTGTTTGTTTTCTTACAGTAGTACCATCCTTTCAAGGAGCCATCAGCGTGCGCAGATTGCCAGCGATCGAAGGTAAACAAATTATTCTAAGGCTAAACAAACAAAACAATTAGGGATCTTTCTCGTGGTTGTTCAAATTTGCAGATACCAAATGGGTGCGGTTTTGGGGTGTTCGATGGGGTTTTGTGAGAATATATGAAAAAAATTGCTTCAAATCCCAAATTTCTTATCAAATCAGTTGAAAAGTAACAAATTGAATAATTAAAAAAGTATCAGTAGCGAACAAGAACTGTCTTTAAAAAGACAACGCCACGAATGAAGATCATGCATGTTTCATTTTTACATGATTAAGTCCATGGAATACTGGTAATTTGCTTGTGTGTTGAATAATTCCCAGGTGGGAAATACCATTATTTAATTGCAGGCACCCACCCCAAAGCCATACTGAAAGACACCGTGAAATAGGCCTACTCAAGAATTAACACATTTAAAGCTGAATATATTTTTAAAAATATGGGCCAAACACATGGAATTCATGATCATTTTGTATCAAAAGGCTCAATGGAGATCACATCCACCAAGTTTACAACTGTCCACCAATCTGTATACAGTTGACCTCAGATGACCTTGAAACGACTTTCAAAAAGATTGTCTCTGCTCATGTTTAATGACAACCCAACAATCTATATTTAGATGACCTCAGTTGACCTTAACATGACCATTAACATTTTTGACGCGCAATAGTGATCACAACAGTCACTTTTTGAAAATGCGGGCCACCTACATACCAAATTAATCAAACTTTTTAGCCTAATAAGTTACTAACTTTGCTTTCTTTGTACAAAAATGGTACATATTATATCAGTATGGCTTTATAATGAATGCGTATACGTATGCTTCCGGACTAGTTATCGTCCCGTCTCTGCCGTCCCGTTTGGGTATCACCCATTTTGTTAACGGTCAACTTAGATCACGCATCCATTCGGTTTTACGTTGAGCACAAATAAAAATACCTAGACGGATGTATGATACCCAAACGGTTCTATGTGCTAATTCCATTTTAAAACCACACTTCTCCTATGGAAGATTTCATGGGGAGTATGAATTTCAAAGGAAATTAGCATATTAACCGGCTCTATTTGAAACTCACCCTACCTCTGTGGAAAATTCATGTTAAATCTCTCTCAGAGGGTGTATCTAACTGCCCAATGTATTCATTCCATCCCCTCCCCCTGTTGAAGATATTTCAAACATCTTCCACAGAGGGAGTGTGTTTTGCTCAATATATAAACGGTTTGTAACACGTACCCAATCATTATTCATATAAATTGTGATATTTTGCCCACAAGAGGGCCTCAGGGGCATGCGTAACGTTACTCTCCTCCTCTTGCCCTACCGAGGTCCCTGGTTTGAGCTCCAACCGTTTCCGACGAATTCGCATTTGGTTTCCAGTCCATACATCATTGGTGGCCACTTGCATTATGGACTTTATAACTAATCACATATGAACAATATCTAGAAGCCATCAACGTGAATTTTTTGCGTCGATGGATAGATGTTTTAAGTGGACAAATCAATCATGTTCAGAAGAGTCTGGAGAATCTTTTCTACCATGTTGTCAAATTTGTTTTTCTTTGTTTTCTTTGTTTTACGTATACCCCGTTTTGTTTTGGCTCGAAATATTAAATAGGCCTACTAACATTTAAATGGGAATCTATTCTTGAAGCAAATAGAATTGCATAGTATTGCTTTAATGTCCCACACAGGTGGGCGTAGATTTCAAATCGAACTACCACATTTTGAAATTTACGAGGAGATTAAGGTCATCTATGGAATTCAACTCACAGCTGTTTGATGTGATCATTTATTAGTTTTTCAAACAAAACATCATGTACCACTAAATTTTAGGCTTAAACAGCTAAAAGCGATATTATGCTAATGTATGCAGATGATTTTGAGTCATTTTCAACTTTAAATTTCCCCTCTTTTACAAAATTATTCACTTTTACAGCATTTTTTAAAGCTTTTCGGATATAAAATGTATCTATTTATGACAAAATTGGTGGCGCTATTTATTTACTGAAAATTACTCTTTCAAGCTTTTAATACGAACAAATTTCTTTTATTTTTGGATGAAATATGTTTATAAACTTTCTTTGCCCCTTGTTTCACCAATTCCATCTGTTTTAAAGGCAGTATTGATCACCTAACCTTGCAAATTAATATAATATGATTTAGGATAAATAGCGCCATCTATAGTTTACATTTAGTTAATAATGAAGCCAATTCTATATACATCAAACAACCGTGAACTAGAATAGCCCAATAATTGGCCGTGTTACAACTTGCTAGTATAGCGTTAACAACTTATGGCAAATGCAAAATTTGAACCCTAAACTGCATTTCCCCATTATCATGATTATGTTAAACAATCGAGACAAAATAACAGCATTGTATTGAAATATATTTACCATTGTAACAGAGCCGCGAAGGCCGCCACCGCCGCCTCCATCAATGACTACACAAGGTATGTTTGAGATCAGCTAAATTATAATAACTAGGGTACCTGTAGCTGTGATAGCACCAGTAGCAGTATGCTAACTATGTTTGACCCCTAACACTAGAAACCCACAAAGGCGAGAAAGTACCCATTTTTGGCGAGAAAAGGCGAGGAAAGGCGAGGTAGCCTATAAAAAGGGCGAGGTATGGCGAGGTTGAAATAATTGCTCTTGCTCAGATCCTGGGCAAGTATGTCGAGGAATGGCGAGGAAAGGCGAAAAATGGCGAGGAAAGGCGAGGTAAATCCAGTGAGATTCAGCTCACCCCGACTTTCTGGGGGTATGCCTGCAAAATTCCCTGTGTAAATTGAATGCAACTTTTGGTGACTATCACTCACTTGTAGACCGCTGTCTTCCGAACGGCATTAAAGCTAAACCATTTGACAGATATTTTTTTGTACTTGCTGTCAATCAAGAATAATGCATACATTACATGTAGGCTAAAAACTGAGTAGGTGGGGCATCTGCAAATGTTCATGCTTCCCTGATATGTAAATGACAGATAACAGCAAAAACAGCTCCCATATCTGTCCATAACTTTGGTCAGTGCAGCGAGTCAGGGGATTTCAAGTGGGTGATTATTGATTGGCAAGTGCCATATTTGGGCATAAGTGCAGTCCACCATTCAATGTGGAGGACAAACTAGACTTTATCGATTGATTTTGCTGGAGTAATTTCCTGTTAACCAGGTTTAAGTACTGCAAAGGTCGAATCATGTTTGCTGTGCATAGTGTGCAGTATAACTGCACTATGAAGCGATTGTTGTGAAGGTACTTACGCCGTTTATCTATTCAAAATCGCGTTACAGGAGATTGATTATTAGACCGGTGCACAGATCCGGGAAATAAAGTATTTCCCGGATCTGTGACCGGTGTCAGCACCAATGCGCTTGAGAGTTTGCGATGTCTTTATGCCTTTGATATGTAGCACGGTGGCCTAGCACGGTGGCCTAGCGGAACGGGCACTGACTCATAATCAGAAGGTTGCGGGTTCGAGCCCCGGCGACGCCATCGTGTTGCGCCCTTGAGTAAGGCACTTTATCTCGATTACTCCTCTCCACCCAGGTGTTTAAATGGGTACCGGCATTCTTAAATGTTGGGAAGGTAATAGACTCGCTGTAAAGGAGGTGTAGCGATCCCCCTGTAGCAACATTACTTGCAGGAGGAGTCTGGCCCAATCGCCAATGAAAGAGAGATGGGCACTCCGATCACTGTTTATACAGGATCGTCTCCTTTACCTTTACCTTTACCTTACTTATGCCTTTGTGTTTACGCCCGTCTAATCTATGAATAGTGATTTTGACCCGGGGATTTTTGAAAAGTTAGACGGTCGTCGCAAAGCGTATAAATCGTTTAAAAATATAAACAACGTAAAACAAATTGTTATCGATACATTTTCTTCGTTTCATAGATCAATTTAATCAACTGACGACGCGTTTAGATGAAGCATTCATGCAGATCGACAAACTGAAGAGGCTATCACTGAGTACATTGAAGTTGATACTTAACCCAGAGGAACAAATGACTCATAACTCGGGTAAGTGAACCAAAGTTGAAATGCTCATTAACAATTTATCGTCAATCCCATAAGCCCTTGAGGGTATATCTGAGATGTCGTCATTTGACCGTCACGCCGATGCGCACATCTTTAGCGAACATCGTTACTGCGCATTTCAAAGCCGTGAAGTTCACAGGAACGATGTGCACATCACAGGTCTAACCGCAAAGGCTTATGGGGTTTACCGAAAACTAAGTTTATCGTTTGAAAAATTTAGTTTATCAACTGAGCTTTGTATTTGAGAGAGGATATAATGATGTTTTTTAGTTTATGATGAAAACTATAGGTATGTGGGTGTGTGTGGGGGGTGTATATGTGGGTGTGTATGTATGCAGTGGCGTACCGCGGCCGCTCCTACCCCGGGGGCTGATTCAACTTTGCCGCCCCTTACTCAATTCACAGCCCGAAAAGGTTGACCCATTTTTTTTCGGTGGTTTGAAAAAGTATAGAGCAAAAAAAAAGGGATCATAGGCGCTAGCGTCCTAAAAGCAGCACATTTTGATGTATAGCGCCCTTTTTTTTTTATAATTCTTTTTGCCACCCCATCTTCTTCCGCCGCCCCTTCTTTTAGGCGCATGGTATGTGGGGTGTAGGAGGTGGGGTGTGTAAGCTTAAAAGTTGTATATATACTAATTGGCCCGGCTAATTGTCCCACTGTGAGCCCCCGTTTGAAACCGTCAGCTTATCTTATTTATTCATGTTGGGGTCACACTATTTCTTCCAGAAACAAACGATACGTGCCGAATACTTGGTACGGCACAAACCCCAGCTCTTTCTTGCTACCAACTTAAAGAAGCGTGCCAGGTACCAAGCGGTATTTACTACGTGCGAGGGGGAAGCGACACGTTCTACAAGGTATGTATACGTTTCACAAATAAAACAACTCAAAACAACACACAACCGTTATTTTGACATTGGACCTGTACCAACAATGTCCGACTTTAAAAATATCGCCATCTACGGTATACCTAACCCTAATCTAGAGGTTTTCAATCCATACTCATAATTCGCTTATGACGACTGGGATAGGATGAGATTTTAAGCCTGGGCTAAACCCGTTTATTGCCGTTGGGACACTGTTGTTTGATATGGGATCATTTATTAGTTTTTCAAACAAAACATCATGTACAACCAAATGTTAGGCTTAAACAGCTAAATGTGATATCATGCTAATGTATACAGATGCTTTTGAGTCATTCTCAACTTTAATTTCCCCTCTTTTACAAAATTATTCACTTTTATAGCATTTTTATAGCTTTTTCGTATATAAAATGTATCTATTAATGACAAAATTGGTGGCGCTATTTAGTTACTGGAAATTACTGTTTCAAGCTTTTAATATAAATGATTCCTTTTATTGTTTGATAAAATATGTTTATAACATTTCCTTGTTGCTTGTTTCACATATTCCAGCTGTTTTAATGGCAGTATTAATCACCTAACCCTTGCAAATAAAGAAATATGATTTAGGATAAGTAGCGCCATCTATAGTTTGCAGTTAGTTAATAAGGGAGCCAATTCTATATACATCAAACCTTAGATTATTAATACACAGATTGGAATTTTTCATGCCTGTGCCCTCTAAGCGTACTCGAATTCAGCTGACGCCGGTACAGCGTACAGACCTGGCGACATCGCTTATCTTACGCGCGAAGTTTCTTTTGTGTACGCTCGCACTGTTTGCGCTATTTTTGAGTTTGCTCACGCGGTACCTGACTTAGCGTCGATCCCCTGAGGCAACATGCCATGTTTCCGCGGTATGCATCAAACAACCGTGGGGAAGTGTACAAATCAATAACTCACAGTTTGCCGATTGATTGTAGGGTGAATCAATAGGTGCTTCCTATATTATTTAGATATATTTGTCTCAGCATAGCGCCATCATGAGCTTATTGCAATTGCGTTAATATGTAGTCTCGGGTCAGACTGTATGCGACTATCACAAACTTACTAGGAACGACGACTGGCTGTGTAGGAGACTAGTTTGGATGTGAACGGCACTATGACGTTCTACCGAATAATGTCGTAATATGGCGTTAGCAGTGAACACCTCTTCGCAATCTCTCTATTGATTATTGATTATTGATTGACGAGCCAATTAGTGATGGTCAGGATTAAGTCGGCCATAGCTGGGGGCCATCCGCGCCAAACTAGCTTATTTCGTTTGGATTGCGATCCAAGACGCCCACTATCGCGAGCGCATCGGAGCGCGTAGCACTTGCGCCGCGTCACGGGAGCGGTGAACGCTGCACGCCTATGATACCGGCGTCGAGTAAAATGGATCGATGGACCCCCGCTATGGCCGCCAGTGCAGTGAGGTGTAGGAATGTGGCTCGTCGGATTCGTCTATACGCCGTAGAAGTGACGTCATAATTGGATTAACTACCATAGCAATGGATGAATACAATTTTTAAATGTACCGCGCTGCACTACAGGCAGGTTGCACTCATCACCTACTCATCACATATCGCGTTAAACATGGCATTTTGCCTCAGGGGATCGACGCTAAGTCAGGTACCGCGTGAGCAAACTCAAAAATAGCGCAAACAGTGCGAGCGTACACAAAAGAAACTTCGCGCGTAAGATAAGCGATGTCACCAGGTCTGTACGCTGCCCGGGGGGGCACTTCAATATGAAATGGATATAGGTGTAGGGCTGGCACTTTCGCAGTAAGGGGCATTCGCTGAGAGCAAAATGTAAAAAATATGGGGTCATTGGGTGAGAGCATGATTTTGGGCATTCGGTGAGAGCGAAATGTAAAAAATATGGGGTCATTGGGTGAGAACATGACAAAAAACAGCGTCAAAAAACCTCGAAAATTTTTTAGTTCAAAAAGGCTTCAAATTTCTTAGTTTGTTCAAAAATAGGTAACAAAATCATAGATAAATGAAAGTTGCTGTTCAAATTGAAAAGTAAGGGTCTTTGGGTGACAGATTAAATGGAAAAATAAGGGGTCTTCGGGTGACAGAACATGTGTTTGTAAAAAATATGGGGTCTTTGGGTGAGAGCGACGCTGAAAAGGGGGTCTTAACAGCCCTACATACGCGTCACCTCCAAAGTGGGAGTGCCCCCCCGGGGGTACGCTGTACCGGCGTCAGCTGAATTCGAGTACGCTTAGAGGGCACAGGCATTGAAAATTCCAATCTGTGTATTGATAATCTAAAGCTGTGTTCACACATGCACTTATTACCGGTAATATTTTATCTAGGCTTATGTCCGATCGAATTAAATATTTCCGCTAATCCCATAGTGCGTCCACATTTGTCGGCAATAGCGCTATACGCTGGCGAAGTTACGTAATAATCGGATTAACTACCATAGCAATAGGTGAATCATGCTGATTAGTTGCACCTGTAAGATTAGTATCTTTGAAAAGACCGGTATTGTATTCAATCTATGATTGCAGACATACAGGTGATGAGTGCGACCTGCTTGTAGTACAGCGCGAAATGTTCAAAATTGTTTTCACCTATTGCTATGGTAATTAATCCGATAAATGACGTAACTTCGCCAGCGTATGCCCGACGTGTTATGTCCGTTAAAGCCTATTACCGGTCATAAATCTCTTCTTTCTACATGAGCATCATCAGAAAATTTAACCCGATTTTAATGTTTTCACTGAAAATTCACTTTCAATAAACGCCCCTCTTTAGAACAAATTACAGACAATGCGGTAGGTATGTCATGTAAGAAAAATGCAATTTCATAAGTTCCAAAATTAAGACCAATTTTGTATTTATGTAGGTTCTATTATTATTATTATTATTATTATTATTTTAGTTTGACAAAGTAGTCCCATTTTACAGTAGACTTAGCTCTATATCGCATTTTATACATGTAGGCCCTACTATGGTGGACATCTTTGAAAAAATGAAAAAAATAAAAAAATTACACTGACTCCCATCATCATCATGCCGTTTACACCCCCCAAAAAAAACATCAGTATTTTTGAATAAAATAAACACACTATCTGTAGTCATGCTGAGTTGTGACTCCCTACATTTTGGTCATCAAAAATATTTTATGACACCCCCTATTTTTCTTTCCGTATATTTTTCACCCGATCATGGAGGGTGCGATGGAGAGTTTTCAGTGCCTTTATCACTACAGGTTTCTGCTCCCCCGTATCGGGCCCCCCCCCCCTTGTCATGTAATAGCTCCTCCCAAAGCTTTTTTTATCCCAGAAATACTTTCCGTGTCTCTCCAAATTTTGAGTATAGCCAATGTTTCCTTGTCATTCCAATTGACCCCTCTATGGAAACGGGAAATCACAAGCAGCAAATAAAAAAAGTCGGCTTCAATAAAATTGCGACCTCCCCTATTTCGGCAGCAAATATTTTATGACCCCCCCCCACCGTTTACACCCCCCAAAAAAAACAGGCATCAGTATTTTTGAATAAAATAAACACACTATCTGTAGTCATGCTGTGTTGTGACTCCCTACATTTTATGACACCCCCTATTTTTCTTTCCGTATATATTTGGGACCTCCCTAATCATCTTATAAAATGCAATTGCATGCCTTTCTGTTATCATGCTTATGGCTTAATAAATTTCATCTCCATCTACATCCAGGGCCATACTGCCCCCCCCCACTGAACCCTCTGGGGTTAACATTTACTACCCCCCCGAAACTCGTGTAGGTTATCCCAATAAGGATGGTCAATTGCTCCTGCGCCTGAATTTTTCACCCGATCATGGAGGGTGCGATGGAGAGTTTTCAGTGCCTTTATCACTACAGGTTTCTGCTCCCCGACCGTATCAGGACCCCCCCCCCCCCTTGTCATGTAATAGCTCCTCCCAAAGCTTTTTTTATCCCAGAAATACTTTCCGTGTCTCTCCAAATTTTGAGTATAGCCAATGTTTCCTTGTCATTCCAATTGACCCCTCTTTGGAAACGGGAAATCACAAGCAGCAAATAAAAAAAGAAGCTAAAAGGGAAATGTAAGAAAGAACAAATTTTAATGTTCATTTTCAATGATTCTACCTGTTCAGTAATTCTTCCTGTTATAGTGAACGCTCCCATTTACTCATCTAACGGTGATGTCCGAAAAAAATAATCGCATCCCCAGGCCTTGCCGTTTGAGGCGAGCGATCGCTCTCGCTCGCCGCCGCTCGCCCAAACTCGATTTTTAGTGAGCGATTTTCCACTCGCCATAGACACTAAATATCACTCGCTGCGAATCTCCCAAAATCAGCCACTGAATCAGCCATTTCAGTATTTAATCGATGCTGTACTCTCTCCAAGCGTAGAAAGTGAAAATGTTAGCGCGCTTCGCGCGCATTTCAACATAAATGTACATAAATACCGTGTCAAGACAGAAACTCTACTTGATTATTTCCTAAATAAGTGATATTTGTGAAAATTCGACCACTCGCCTACAATCATGCTAGCGAGTGATTAACCACTCGCCTTTAAAATCTAAACGGCAAGGCCTGCATCCCGATAGTTTATATTAATATTTGCAGCTGCAGCCATAAATTACTCTGCTTAAAATTTTCCGCGAGTGATATAGGCCTACTCACAATTATATCCGACAGCCCAATAGTGCTACGTGTCCACACGTAATTACTATTAATAATAATAATAATAATAAAAGAGATTTATATAGCGCATCATACAGAAGTCTCGATGCGCTTTACAGAGCACACATACATAAAAGTAAAAACTAAATAAATGTACAAAATGGCGGAATTACTATTACGTCCGGTACTATTACCGGACGTAACGTTTCGATCGGTCTTAACAGCTCTTAACTCTGGTCATCTTCAGCCTTAAATTGTCGGATTTAAAGCACATTACGTCGGATATAGTAATTTTTTTTATCCGACGCTCATTCACACTGCCACTTATATCCGATACTATTACCGACGTAATTTAAGTCCGGTAATAGTCCGACTGTGTGAACACGACGAGTCGGCAATAGCTCTATGTCCGACGTGTTTATATCCGAGCTATTACCGGTCATAACTAACCGGAAATGGTCAGCAGAGCTAATGTCTCCTTCTCTTGCCAGTTCAATCCTCTATTGCGTTTGATATTTGCACCTGCATCCATGATGATTTTGTTTTATCTCTCACTGGTCACACTATTTATACTCTGCTTCATATCAGTTGCGCGAGTGATTTAATTTAACCCGGAAGTGTTCTTCACGCTGAATCACGCAGAAAGGTGAAAGGTCACAGTTATATCCGACAGCCCAAAAGCGCTGTTCAGTGTTCACACGTAATTACTATTACCGATCGTAACGTTTCGATCGGTCTTAACAACTCTTAACCCTGGTCATCTTCGGATTTAAATTGTCGGATTTAAACCACATTACGTCGGATATAGTTATATCCGACGCTCATTCACACTGCCACTTATACCCGATACTATTACCGACGTAATTTAAGTCCGGTATTAAGTGGTTTAAGTCCGACTGTGTGAACAAGGCTTAAGAATACCGCTCTTTTCAATGATACTAATCTGACAGGTGCGAGTGATTAGCATTTCTTTGACATCTATAGTTCAATGCATCGGTACCACGTGAACGTTGAAGTGCGGGCGATATAGTCAGAATTGTATTCATTCATTGCTATGGTAGTTAATCCTATTAAATACGTCACTTCTACGGCGTATTACTTTTCGTTAGTGATTTTAACAGATGAACTCTTTTATCCGACTAAGAATACATACCTGACAAGTTTATTGTGTGACCAGACACTACACATCCAGCCTTGGGTAAATACGCCGTAGAAGTGACGTAGTTAATCGGATTAACTACCATAGCAATAGATGAATATAATTTTGATTATGCCGCCCTGCACTACAACGATCACGCGTTACAGATGCATTGAACCATAGTGTCAAAGAAAGCCTGATCACTCGCACCTGTAAGATAAGTATCTTTGAAAAGAGCGTTATTGTATTCAATCTATGTTTGCTGACATACACAGGTGATTAGTGCAATCTGCTTGTAGCGCAGAGCGGTCTATTCAAAAATTGTATTTATCTATTGCTATGGTAGTTAATCCGATTATGACGTCACTTCTACGGCGTATAGCCAACCATTCGCCACTTGCACGGTTCCGCCATTATGCACTATGTGCGGGAGAGCCTCGAACTGGCAGCATACATGAATGGGAATTGAACCAGTCATATAACATTCTGTGTAAGGTTACGTAATTCTTCCTTTCATGTATGCTGCCAGTTCGAGGCTCTCCCGCATATAGTGCATAATGGCGGAACCGTGCAAGTGGCGAATAGCAACAATAAAACTATAAAATGATTAGTACTGAAAGCCCTTTATAGCGAGTTTGAATTTATTTTTCAAAATTAAGAAAACAATTTTTAGCGGATTTATGAAAGTTACACAGCAAGCTCACAGCAGAGAAGTAATGAAATACTACAATATCTTGATTAAACACGAATTCCTATAGACCTATAAAGTTATATATAAGATGCTTTATTTTACGATATGAGCCCAAATGAGTTCAGGTGAACACACTTTTCTACAGGGGTTAAATTTTCAACATGCACCAATTTCAACGAAAAAGGTCACAAATTGTTTATGCCTTTCTAAAATTTCTATATTTTTGTTAAGAAAGATCATACCGACCGAGCTGCGGAGCTTTTATCCAGAAATGCACGGTAATTTTGAGTGTCCACTACGAATGAGCCGTAAACTCTGCAAATTGTATTTTGAGTCACAGTATAAAATGTGCGTGAATGTCGTATTCATAGCTATCTAAATTCGGTGCGACAAGTATCTTATCAAACACTGTTTAAACCAACCAATAATCCTATTGCTGAAGAGGATAATAAGCTTCTACCTATTTCTATAGAATAGTTCTTGTCTTTGTTTGCCTTGGCTAAATCCTGTTCAAGTGGTGGATTACAAAGCATTGTATTTTGTCTATGTATATATAACCATAACCAACAATTAACAATGAGAGGACATTCCTGAACCTCGTTGACTTGGGGATAATTTGAAATGACCGCCAATTATGACTGCTTGATATTTATTACCAGAAATGTGGAAAAAGAGACACAAGTAGAACCGATAAAAGGTACAATTTTGTTGAAGGAACAGAGTTCAACCAAACATAACGCCGCTTCTGGATATCGTTTGGAGTCAAATGATATACCATTTTAAAGCTTTTACGACTGATTCGTGGTGTCCAGTCACATTTAGTGTAAAAATTATTATTGATTTATCAAACAGGTGTATTGCGATATGGAGACACTGGGTGGAGGCTGGACACGTTTTGGTAAAGGAAACATGAGTTCCCTTTGGAATTACCACAACGAAGAAGTTGAGACAACAACCATCAACATTTTCACCGACTCTGACATTATCAAGATGCAACACATGCATTTTCATGAGTTCAAGATCTTGACAGATGTGCAGTTGTCGCTTCAACAAGATAATAGCATCAACCCATCTGCGTTGTCTGTTACTTTGCTGCCTTCCTTTACATCTGGTCAGGTGCGGGTTACTGGTGATTCTAATCATGATCACACTCGCATTGAGTTCGATTCACAAGGTATGAAACACGTTACTTTTCGTTATCAAGAGTTTGACCCATTCAGGGGCTACGTCAGTGCCGCCGACAAGGGGGGGTTAAGGGGTTGCGTTACACCCGAGCCCGGTGTCCTAGGGGTCCCGCAAAAAATAAATAAAGCATACCTTAATGGGTCCATAAAAGCAATAAAAAGAATTTTATGACAAGTCAAAGTGTGGCAGCAATTTTTGCAGGTCAAAGGGGAGGGGGAAGCGATTTTGGCAGACATTTACGGGGCACCTTTTTTTTATATAAAACGCTCTAAAAAACTTCGGCAAACAGTATGCCTATAAAAAGTTCAAATATGCACAATTTAGTCTTCCTACGCTGTATGGAAATGCTACCCCCAGCTCATAATTTATATTTCATAGTACATCACATAACCCCCTGAGCACTACCTGCCGATCTAACATTGCCTCTGATTGGTCAATTACGTGATATCTTCACTTTAATCACCAATCAGAATGGAGCTTTGCATATATATAATTCACCCCAACTTTTTTGCGTGGTGAAATTATTCTAACAATGTTGCTGATTGATCCAATTGATAATGAAAACTTCTTTTTGACCAATAGGCAGGTAGTTCTCATAGGGTTATAAGGACATATCAGACATCATATTAGCTGCAGTAGAAACGCCAGCGTACGTAGCCAGTTTTTTTTTTTAAATTCGGGTCTTTGTGTTGGGGTGGGTTTGTCAGGGTGTGTGGGGTGACCCGTGGGTTTGGAAGGGGTGTGGGAAATGTGTGAGGCTTGTGGGTATGTTTGCTTGTGTTTTGAGTGCGTTAAAAGCTTGTTTGGTTCTGGCCTCGTTTTTCTAGCCTAGATACCGCGGGACAATGGCGCGGGTAATTAGTAAAACGAGGCCCCCAAAATGAGGCTCGACCATTATTTCATTGTTAATCCATAGTATGTTGAATGTTGTTGTGTCTTTGTGGGTGTGTCTGTAGCCATGGTAGCTGCTGATAGCTGTAGCTGACACTAAAGAAATACTTCGCACTCAAACTTGGCGGGAAATTGTTTTGTCATCATGGCACGTGAATGTGTACTCAGTGGCGTAGCGTGGGTCATCACATAGGGGCGCCGACCATTTTGGGGGGGCACCAGGTCTCATGGGGGTGGGGGTGGTGGCACATACCGTTTTCGGCAATTTTCCTATGGGATTTTCCAAAGTTTCAGATATATTGGGGCATGTGAACCCCCCCGCCCGTGCACCTATAACGCTACGCCACTGAGTTGTACTGTACCTGAAACAAACTTTTTTAACACAATGCAGGTGACCACATCGAATGTTTTGGATCAAAGGAGCATCCTCAGTCAAACCGTTGTGGCTATGGTGGGACTCCTTCCGTTGGAAGCCAATCTCCTCAACTCCTCATCCGATCTGCTTTCTTTGGACCCAGAGCAAAGGGGTCATCGGTTATCTTTAGATCCAAAGAGCTCCCTTCGCGAAATAGGTACACTTGGATGGGCAGCTACTACTACGTTTTGGCAAAATAAGCATTTTTCCATTAAAAACAGTTTTAGATAGTTTTTGATTTAAAACAGAGAAATGTATGTATCAAAAGAAGTAAAAGAAGTAAACACAAATTTTGAGTTCAATATCATGCAGGGGTCAAATAAAGTTGATTACTGAAAATCATCTTGAAATTCACTATTTCTTGCATATTAAATGCTGTGATCATCAGAACAATGCCAAAATGTCTCTGTATTGCATTAGGTGAATATAGGGTTATAATCAGTTCTGAAGTCACATTTGTTTCGTCAGATGTAGCCTTTCTTTGTAGCCTTTTTTCTCATGCTGTTCTTTTGCTTTGTTTAATCTCTTTGACCGCTTCGTTTAAAATATATATCAGCGCTATCGAAATATTTAAATGTATGTATATGTAATCCCTATACATGTAGGGTATCGTGGAAGATAAATAATCAGTTCAGACATAGTCTTATGATCAATGCTCTCTAAACTTTCAAATGTGTGTAGTGTCTCAATAATGTCCCTTTAATAACTTCGGTTATAATTTGATCGTATAGACGAATCCAATTCCACGCATTCCTACACTTCAATGGCAGCCATAGCCGCGACGGGGACCCAGCTATCTCACCTAAAATGTGAAATGATGCGGCCTTGAAGGGTATTTTAAACTGCATTCTATCATCCGTGTTACACGTAGACAAAAGAATGATGACAGTTTACAAAACAAAAGAATCTAACATCGAATTTTAAGCGGGTGTAATCCACCCAATTGGGCACTCACAACACCTGTTTGGTGCATGCGGGGACCCGATAATGGCCGACCAAATCCTGACCATGACTTGCTTCGTTGGATTCGTCTATATAAAATCACATGACGATAATTCGTCAGTAAATTTTAAAAGAACAGACTGAATGTTTTTCTTTCATTAAATTTTAGCCACGCAACCAGGATTGGTGCACAATGCAAACGTACAGGGAACCGATCCTCTTCAAATACATATCGTACGTTTTAGTTATTTGATAAATTGGTAATATGCATCTTATTATGGCATAGTCAGTCCCTGGTATAGTGTAGGCCCGGGAGTGGCACATAACAGAAATGATCATATACGGGTATGCTCCCCCGGAAACACCCTTGTTTTGGACCGCGCAGCTCCGAAAGACACCTGAATTCAACCAAAATAGAGGGCTGAAAGACTCCTCAATTCATGTCATTTTGATTATCTCAGCTCTGAAAGACAGCTCATTCTTCACATTTTTTTTCAAGCAAATTCCAACCAGAAAGCCAAGAAAGACCCTTGATTTTGACCGTTCTTTTTTTTTTTACCTGTAGGCCTACGGTATCAGTTCCCAAAGCCCAATAATTTACGAATTCCGGGGGAGCATACCAAAAAATAGACGATGTGCCCCTCCGCGGACATGTAGTCTAAAAGAAAGGAATAATTACTACCGGGGTTATGTATATGCCTTTTCAATAAATCCCGTAAGACTTTGCGAGTACACCTGAGAACTCGTCATTTGACGTCACGCCGATCTGCGCACATCGTTTATCGAACATCGTTACTGCGCATTGCAAGTCGGTGTGGCGTAAAATGGCGAGTTCTCAGGTGTCCTCGCAAAGGCTAATGTGATTTACCGAAAAGGTCAATTCCCCGCCGCTTTATAGGCCATTATCATCTCATCTCATCTATTCTCCTGTAAGATTATTTGTAAGCATAGAATAAATATATAAATGCACATTAATTTTGACTCTTGTGTGATTCATTGGTTTGACCCATATCCCTGGGCATGTGGGGAAATGATGGGGCTTCTCAATTTGTTGGTATTAGTGGCCGTCCCCCGGGCCGTCCATAATTTTCGCCATTTTAAGTTATGCACAATGCGAAAGAGGGGTGAGGGGGTAAACATTATGGGCATGACGATTTGTTTAAGCAATAAAAATGGGAGTGAAAAATTGTGGTATTTTCCAAGAATTTATTCATAAATACGAAAAATCAAAATTTTCAAATGATCGTCAGTTTTTCATCCCAGCTCACACATACTTTAAGTAAATATCATTAAATTGATCACTTTTACTTCGAGGACTGTTAAAATGTCAAAAATGTCCATTTTTAATTATTTGCCATAAAATTCATATTGTTATTTCAAAAAATTAAAATTATTTGATATCAAAAGGACATTCTTCGTATTCAGAATGCAATTGAATACATGAATACAAAACCCACCCAAGTCCATGGGAAGTGAATTTGAGAGAAAAACCTGTGTATCATTTTAATTCCTTAAGTTAGATTTATCTGGTCAATATGGTAAGTTTTACGTGCAAATGAGTGGATTAAACTGTATAAAGTATGACGATTATCATTTCAGGGACTTTGTAGGGTTCATTTTAAATTTTGGACTTGGGTGGTTTTTTGAATCATATACAAAGACAATAACGTTGGAATGAGATTACCACTAGTAAGATTTACAAAATAAAGCACACAGTTATGTATAATGTTGATAAGCATTCTGCCATGTAATATAAACCACACACGTTCCTTTATTAAACCCATTTTTTTCAAAAGTCACTCTAATGCAAAGAATGTGTTACAAGTGGACTTTTATACATACTGGATTTCAATCAATGTGTTTCAAGACTCAAATCACGGAACTGGGTGGTTCTTTCATACATGCTATTTCTCACGTGCTCAATAGACACATATGATGAATTTGAGTTGTTCTTTCATACATATGACAGGCGTATGTATAGCAACAATTTCCCATGCTTAACTCAATTTGGCCAACGTATGGACTTGGGTGGGTTTTGTATTCATATATTCAATTACTGTAGATGTCTCATGTAATATCAGGCCCCACAAAAATACTGTGCAAAGGTGGGTGACCGACCCCTTAATACAATAAAATATCAATGGAATTATTCAATTCGTTGTACAATACAGCTTTTTTTTTATTTAATGTTTAATTTTGAGCCAATTATACACACCAGGCTGTCCTATATAGTACCTTTTGCTTAATTTATTTCATACCAGTATAGGCCTAAATAAATTGCGTTTTTCTCTCCCGGTTCGGCTACAAGGAAAGCTTCGAGGGTAAGCATGCAGTGTCTATCCCGAATCATATTCACCGATGAAACAGTTTTTCAACCTGAAAAGGCAACATGTGACACAGAGTGTTTGATGTTAAAGCCATAACATTTGCTGAGGAGAACGCCCTCATTTTTTTTTAATTCTGGGTTTTACAAGATTGTAATGTAATTTAGTTAATAAAGATACTCTGCAAAAATCAAGACTTTAGGTGTTCTAGTTTGGTCAAAATCCGAGATTTTGAATAAAACGATAGATCCGGCGTTTTATTATTACGATGGAAATATTAGTCGAACAAGTATGCACAGTACGTGCACGGCGTGCGGGATACACAGACACACACACACCCCGAGGATCGTACCGTATTACAACCGCTGGAGTAACATGCATGGGCGCTAGTATTAAGTTCCAATTTTCTAAGCTTTACCTCACTTGTTCGGCTCAAAATTAAAAGGGGACATATCTGACAGTAAAAGCTAACATTTTATGGAAAATACATACTAATCTATTTTTACAGAAATGTTATAATATGGCTTTATGATTTCAGCATAATGACGAATGTAGCAATTACTATAAACCGACTCTATTATAACACGTGAAATAGCCTGCGCGACTCGCCCAGCGCGAGTAGCGACAATGACTAAATTACCCAGCAAACACAAAAACGTTTTTAAAACGTTTTAAATAAGTTATATTTTGGGTTTTGGTTTAGGTAAAAACGTTTTAATAACATTAAAATGTCGGGTTATATAAAGGTCATGAAAACGTCAAATGTGCTGCAGACAAACACTAGTAAAGTGTTAGTTCAATACCTTTAGAAAATATTTCTCTGTGATGACTCCTGTTGATTTTGGCTAAATACGTTGTATTTTTACTCAAAAGGGTACGTGATTCCGCTTGATTCATTGTGCACAAATTTTACCCCCTAGCTTACTGAATAAATACTGCAGTTTTCCGATCTTTTCCGATCTTGATTTGAAAAGGTCTATAGCGATAATGGCAAAAACGGCTTTGCAGCGAAAAAAAAAAGTAGATACGATATCATCGCCCTCTATAGCCATTACGAGTATAATACAGGGCCGGTTTATAATTATATGAGATTCGTCTGTATGTGTTGATGATGATTGCTTGCCAGGCCTATCATTGTAGACAGTCTAACCTACATAATGAACATGTCTCTGTGTACAGGTATTTTTCCAAATTCTTGGAAGGCTGCTAAAGTTGTGCCTCTTCATAAAGGGGGCGATTTGAATAACACCAACAACTATCGGCCAATTTCCATTTTATCATGTGTTAGTAAGATAATTGAAAAGGCAGTTCATAAGCATGTTTACTCTTATCTCAGTGAGCATAACCTAATTAATCAACATCAATCAGGTTTTAGACCATTTCACTCCACTGAAACTTCTCTCACTGATATGATTGATGGTTGGCTTGGTAATATGAACTCAGGTAAACTGACTGGAGTCGCCTTTATAGATCTTCGTAAGGCTTTTGACACGGTCAATCACGATATTTTGTTAAATAAATTGCACGGCATTGGTTCTACCGAGAACACTGTTAAGTGGTTTAGGTCCTATTTAACGGATAGGACGCAACAAGTTTCTTTTAAAGGGTCCATTTCTGAGTCACTCGCTGTAAATACTGGTGTTCCTCAGGGCAGTATACTCGGTCCTTTGTTGTTCATAATTTTTATCAATAATATGTGACCGTACAGCACGAATGAGCCGTAAATGTCCTCAATTGTATTCTGAGTTACAGTGTAAAATGGGCATGAAGGTCATATTCATAGGTATTGAATTTGGTGCTACGTGTATCTCATTAAATGAGGTACACGTAGCACCAAATTGAGGTACCTATGAATACGACCTTCATGCCCATTTTACACGTACACTGTAACTCAGAATACAATTGAGGACATTTACGGCTCATTCGTGCTGTACGGTCACATATGTGTGATGTAATTAAGCATGGTAGCATTTCCATGTACGCTGATGACACCACTTTGTCTGTTGATGGTGATAATGTCAGTGACATTTCTAACAAATTAAGTTCTGATATTGACGCCCTTATGGTATGGTTGCACAATAATAAGTTAATTCTCAACACTGACAAAACTAAGATTATGTTACTCGGTACAGGTGCTAAACTTAAGAATGTGCAAAGAAGTGACCTTTCTGTTATGATTAATGGTTGTGAGCTTGAAAGTGTGCATAATATGAAATGTTTGGGTGTTTTAATTGACAATGAATTAAATTGGCATAAGCAAGTTAAGAATGTTATCCAAAAGGTATTTTGTAAGATTGCTCTTTTACGTCGTGTAAAACCTTTATACTTGGATGTAAACACTCTAAATGTTCTTTACAAAGCTTTAGTCCAGCCACATTTTGATTACTGTAACATAGCTTGGTATGG
Source organism: Amphiura filiformis (assembly GCF_039555335.1). Lineage (NCBI taxonomy): Eukaryota > Metazoa > Echinodermata > Ophiuroidea > Amphilepidida > Amphiuridae > Amphiura > Amphiura filiformis. Next base: position 8,596,885 of record NC_092646.1, on the reverse strand, counting down.
TCGCTTTAAAAATGACACTGCTAAACTTGATATATTACAGAAACGGTGTGCGCGAATTATTTTAGGTGTTGACTTTTCACTCCTTCGGATTACATGTTTAATGAACTTAGATGGGAGCGGCTTTCAGTCCGCAATCAGTATTTTAAAGCACTTATGGTATATAAATCTCTGCATAATCTAGCACCGCAGTAGGCCTACCTATCTACGAAGTTCAATTTTGTAAGTGATAACCATGATCGTAATACAAGACAAGCTACTTCTGGTCAGCTAGCTCTTCCACCACTCAATGATGGTTATGATATCGAGTGTTTTAAACATTCTTTTTAGTTATAGTGGTGTTAAAGTATGGAACCATATTGATCTATGTGTTAGAAATTCTCTAAATTTGCATTCTTTTAAGGAGATGTATAAGAGACATCACTTTAAACAGCACTAATTTGGTTTTTTTTTTGTGTGGTGCTTATGCAGGTTGTCTCAATATATTGTGTTTATTTTATTGTTGTTATAATATGAGTTGATATGTTATGTTGATATGGTGGTTGAAGTTAAATATTTTATGATATGTTGTTTTAAATTTGTATATATGTATTATTGCAGGGCCCCGGGTAAGACCAGCGGTTAGCTGATTCGGGCCTACCCTGAATAAAGATTATAAGGCCCATTCCATGTCAACTCCAGGGATGTGCACCGCAGCACCTCTTCAATTTTTTCTTTTTCTGTGTGGTGGTAGATATTGATGAGAAAGTAAAATCCTGAAAATTTGAGCTTCATACTCCATTTCGTTTTCCCGTGGCATCAATTTGAAATTTAGGGGTCAAACGTAAAAATGTGTCGCAACGCGAAGACTATGTTTGGAGGTCCATAAATGGATAAAGGGAACCTTTTAAAACTTTGAAAAGTATGTATCCTGGGGTACTTTTTGGTGTAGAATTCAAATCTGCTATCAGAAAACTTGTAACTCCTTTACTTTAAAAGATATAGGGCCCTCAAATGCAACTTCGTCACCAGGACCAACTTTGAGAACTCAACTTTGTCAATTTTTTTGGGGTCAAAAGACAATTTGTAAAACTTCAGGTAATTTTATTGTCAATTTTTTGCCAGTCAGAGCCCTTTTGTAGGACATTACTCTTATCCAATATTGAGCATATTAGAGTACATTTAGCTGAGATATTACCCATGCAAAACCAAAGTTTACATTTGAGTTCCCCTGAAAACCAATGTCAGACGAAGTTGCATTTGAGGGCCCTATATCTTTTAAAGTAAAGGAGTTATGTTTTCTGATAGCAGATTTGAATTTCTACACAACAAGTACCCCAGGATACATACTTTTCAAAGTTTTAAAGGGTTCCCTTTATACATTTATGGACCTCCAAACATAGTCTTTCGCGTTGCGACACATTTTTTACGCTGACCCCCCTAAATTTCAAATTGATGCCTCGGGAAAATCGAAATGGAGTATGAAGCTCAAATTTTCAGGATTTTACTTTCTCATCAATATCTACCACCACACAGAAAAAGAAAAAATTGAAGAGGTGCTGCAGGTGCACATCCCTGAGTTGACATGGAATGGGCCATAAGTAATACCCGTATTCACTCGATAGTTAGCACATGTGCTTCCTATCGAGGGCTTTTGAAAACGTGCAAAAACGAAAAAAAATGAACAGCGCCATCCACAAAAGTGACAAAAGTGTAAAGGGTTTTGAGCAAATCATCGATACACATAGCTATATACGAACAATTAAACCTACGAATTTTTGTGTTAACTACATTAGCGCAGTTGGTAAAGCGACAGACTTTGAATCATCTTAAGAAGAGCGAACTGAGCAGGAGTTCGAGGCTCGTTATAAACTTTTCCGTTGCTTTATTTTTATTTTGGGGTTTGAGCTTTTCTTCATAAATTTAATCTTTGTTTTTCATTTTGTTTCTTTATTGTTTTTTATTTGCTTTATTTTGTTTTGTTTTTTCTTTTCTTTTTTTTTTCTCCTTTCTTTCTTTTTTGTTCTATTCATACTGGGGTCATGGGTTATTTATTCAAAACATACCTATATACGAACAATTCAACCTGCAAATGTATGTCTGAACCCCATTAGCTCAGTTTGGAAAACGCCGGACTTCGAGACTCGATGAAGTTCAAATCTGTTCAGTATTTCACTATTTAGATTTTTTTTCTCTGCCATGTTTGTTTTACAGGTCTTTTTTTAACTACGAATATAGGCCTACATTTGACAATTCTTGAAGGTTTTTTTGTGGGCTTTTTATTTATTTATTTATTTATTTTTACCAAAGGAACAATTAGAGATCAGTTGGATTAAAAGTGGAGTGGTTACATAACTCCTTGGTAACTGGATCACGCATCTTTTTGAAGGCAAATAAATACGCTCATTTCGTTCTAATAGACAAAGTGATAATCGGATTACACGTAACACTTCGCTGGCGAATAATTGGATCAACTTTAAAATTTCACCCCTGCATCCAATTTCATGCATTTCTACACACATGCATGCTACACCTCAATGGCAGACATAGCTGGTGGGACACAATAGAACAATAAATGGCGATGAATGCCATAGACTTTGTGTTGCGATCATATCGATCGTGGTGCAGAACTCAAAAGCGTGATCCAGCTGACAGTGATAATCGGATTACACGTAACATTTCCCTTGCGAATTGTTACGCATAGTCGTGCTAAAAGTCGGGCGATACATGTTGAACTCAGCACAATTCAGAAATACGCGTTTTTGCTTTGAAAATTCTCGGTCAAATAAAAAAACTTTTTTTTTTCAGTAATGTTGAATAAAAAATGGTGAATAAAAACATAGTTCTTGGATATGCATTTGAAAAAAAATCCCGGTGTTAAAATTAGGCACGAAATTGTTTCCTGTTTGATTTTGATAGGACTCAGCTTCACCTAGACTGCGGAACTTAGTCCTCAATGATAGTCAGTCATTTATCTTTTGGTCGTTATATGACTATCATGATACATCTCCGAGGAGCAATTTCAGACAATTGCTTGGGATTACTGGGGCAGAGGTTAATTGAATCCTTTCATGACCACTGATGCATAGTCAAGTCTGACAAAGACACTCGGCACGAATTGAAAGACCATGTCACTCTCGACAAAAGAATGCATGCATGTCAAAGGTCATACGACACCAATTGGTGTTTGTTATGCTCATCGAAATATGTACAGTAGGTCTATGTCTGGTTCCCTTCATTGTATGTAATGTCCTTCCATATACTTCTCCAACCCACTTGGTGATCAGAATTCGTCTTTGGCTTGCTGTTATGTCATTGTTGGCGTATTTTTGGCCATTTAATCAGGGACTGGAAACAGATTATTGTCAAGCTATAGTTATCAGATTATCTTTTCGACCTTCGATTGTATGCGAGTTGCGCCGAGTGCGCTATGTTTGAATTTTATTATTTACTCATGTTGCCCTACTAAATAATAAAAAAAAAAATTCCAATATCTTTTTTAAGTTATGTTAAATTGTGTAAAATGTCTATCCTTTGTCGAACACAATTTCTGTGTAGCATGGAAAATCATTTACATAGGATTTTGAAGACAAAATGTGATACTTTTGTGGAGATACAGAATGCTAGAACAAACAAAATTATATTTTTTCTGGAATGTGTACACCGTACGCTTGTTATTCCTACTGATTTCGATACTGAAATAATTCTTAAAGCTTCTTAAGATGATGTTCTTTGAAGATTTATGTTGGCATTTCTAGAGTCTGTCATTATAGGCAAACATGTAGGCTCATTTCGCAATGTACAAGACAAGCCACGCGCTGTGTTGTAACTGTGCTTGGATTCGTAGGGTCTATTGATCAACGTATTATTCATGCTTGCTCAACTGAGGATAATTTGTAAACATGCAACTCGCATGGTACAATGGGTGGAAGCCGTTTACAGTCCCTCCATATAGAGGCCTTGCATGTGACGTATCATTACGTAAATATGGCGGACTACTCAAATGCATTCAATAGAAGCATGATTGCAATCTACCGTGACAGTTCGTCTCACACACATAACCCTGCACTACGATCAAATAGGTTGATGACAACATTTGATTGAATGGACTGCACTCCGCCATAACTACGGTGAAGGACACCGGTTCAAATCCTTTGTCTGGAGCCAATCGATAATTTCATGCAGGGCCTCTATACAAGGTCCCTGATTCAATAAAGCACACAATGTAACAGGCACAATTGAATCGGAGCGGGATTTTACACACAATGAGCGTGTTTATACATGGTTTATAGTGAGAAAATCTTTCCGTTATTTAACTACCGCGCAGTCTAGGTTTGCAATGGTTAGTAAAACATAAACAAATATAGACTGCGTGGCAGTCCAGCTAAATACCGCATAATCTGGCTCACTATAAAGACGCTCTTTGTTTTTTATTTTTCGTATTGCACAAAATCATAAAAGTATAATGGATAAGGTTAAAATTATAAAATACAAAAGATTTCTTTGCGGTTAAAAAGCATGTCCATATCACGTTTAAGTCGCAGTTATTGTGTCCTTCTTGATGTAAAACGAAGTCAGTATTTTGAAATAGACTGCGGAACTCAGTCTTCAATGATAGTCATTTGATAGAAAGGAACCATCATCAGAGCCTTTGAAAAATATGGAATTTCTGTAGCGTGTAATGGCAAAGAGGACCATGACCACCTCATTTTAACATTGAGGGCATACCCAACTACATTGTTGAATAAACAGCCCTTGACCCCAGTATGAATAGAAAGAAGAAAAAGAAAAGAAAAGAAAACACAAAACAAAATAAAGCAAATAAGAAACAATAAAGAAACAAAATGAAAAACAAAGCAAAAAAAGATTAAATTTATCAAGAAAAGCTCAAACCCCAAAATAAAAATTAATCAACGGAAAAGTTTATAACGAGCCTCGAACTCCTGCTCAGTTCGCTCTTCTTAAGATGATTCAAAGTCTGTCGCTTTACCAACTGCGCTAATGTAGTTAACACACAAATTCGTAGGTTTAATTGTTCGTATATAGCTATGTGTATCGATGATTTGCTCAAAACCCTTTACACTTTTGTCACTTTTGTGGATGGCGCTGTTCATTTTTTTTCGTTTTTGCACGTTTTCAAAAGCCCTCGATAGGAAGCACATGTGCTAACTATCGAGTGAATACGGTAATAATAATAATGATATAATTCATCAAAATCTATATCGTATTATAATAATCTTGTAAAACAAAAAGTATAATAACTATTGGCCAATATTAACAGAAGTGAAGTGTAAATTAATTAAGTTAATATCACAACAGAGGAGTAGTTGTTCATATGTAAATTCACTAGTATGCAATCATCCACACAATCATCTCGGAGAAGATATCTTACCCTTCCAGAATCCTTTGCAACATGATATAATGATTACTTTATTATATCAAATGACAGTCCCAGTACTTTGTACAGATTCCCCTTGTTTTCATGTTGAAAATAGACCGGTTAAACAAGAAATAAACATTTTTCAAGATCTGGATGTGCTCTGGTCATTAAGCATGTTAAGGTTGGCCCCTACTTTTTGTCACTATCGACCCATATTGCACTAGATAGCAAACCATTACAGGAAATTAAAATTGGAGAAATGCATTATGGGAAGTGTGTGATATCTTCTCTGAAATCTTCTGATGTTCTTTTCATATTCTTAACATCAAAAACACAAGAGAATGTAACGTTACACTAATGTTATAAGATGACTTTCCTGTTCAAACAGTGCTGAACTATAAACTTGTAGCACATTGTATTTCGTAGACAGTGGCGTAGCTGCCGGGGGGCAGGGGGGCAATTTCCCCCTGGCAAAAATTGTCTATTTGGGCCCCCGCCCCCTAGTGCAAGGAAAAAAGAGGAAAAAGGAGGGAGAAAGTGGAAAAGGAGGAGAAAGAGGAAAAAGAGAGAGAGAGAGGGAGAGGAGGGCAGCCTGGCAAAAATTGTCTATTTGCCCCCCCCCCAAGTGCAGGGAAATTTTGTGGATTTGGGCCCCCGCCCTTGGGCTTGCCCCTCCTGGAAAAAATCCCAGCTACGCCGCTGTTCGTATATATCAAAATATAGATAACATTTTATAATAAATGATAATAAATGTATTGAGTCAGTGGCGTGCGCAGCACATTGAAAGTGGGCGGGGCCAGGTTCTTCAGTTCCCCCGAATGGAATCTGATTAGGAGGGTAAGGTGCGGGCGTAGCCCGCACTGCGAGCGGCTTGCCGCGAAGCCCCTCACGGGTGGGGCCCAGGGGCCCGCCTTTAGCTGGTGTGGTCCAGGGCGGGGTCCAGTGGACAACGTGCCCGGAAGCTCTGGGGTTTTAGCGTTTTAAAAGGCTAAGGAATCCTGTTTTGAGGGGGGCAAATTTTGACGTTTTTGCACCGTCAAAAGTGACGGACTCTTTCATAAATACTTTTTTTTTCACACCATAGTAAATCAGAATTCATAACGATATGGTTGACCAAAAACTTTTGAATACGATCGGGGGCGTTGGTTCAAATCCTTTCTTTGAAATCAATCGATACGAAAAAGCATTGGAATTTCAAGCGGACAAGACATAGGGCCTAGTGGCTTGTATTCTGTCAGACCTGAAAAAGACAAACTATCATCATGCAGTTATTGTTAACTACATGTATGCACACAACACAGGGGCATTCACAATAGGCAATTGAACCCTACTCGTAGCACTGTGTTGTAGACATATGAGATGAACTAGTTAGCGTTCATGATGCAGTCATGTCTACAGTAGAATTCATCTCGACCTTTGCAGGACTTAACCCCATTAAAAGCTATTAAACCAAGATAACACTCATTGAAACAGCTCAACTGATTAAATCGGATCTTCTCTGGTTGTGCACAAGTGACTGTTTTCATGTGCGATATCGCAATAAAGCTGGTATTCATAGCTTCAGTTGGGTAACCGATTATAAAGGAAACGAAAGGAAACAATGTTATGTGTGGCTTTGTTCACGAAATCAGACAATGGCGTGCTTTTTGTAAACCAGCAAGCATTCTTGAAAATGAGCAACATAATGATTTTTGACTTAACACGGTTTGGAAATAATTTCTTCATATTTTTGGTGTTATCTGTCGTTTACATGTCCTTCCTAAAACACAAAAGTACGACCCTCTCCAAACACCTAAATTAGCTAAAAATTTAGGACATGTTACAAAACTATATTGTCTAGAATTTTAGAAGAGTACTTTTAATATTGGCCGGTTATTTTTCACACAGCGACGTTAACTAGGCAATGTACTATTACCTATAACATTAACTAAAACACCAAAGTACGAATATTTCCAAACATCTAAATTAGCTAAAAATTTAGGACATGTTAAAAAACTATATTTTCTAGAACTTTAGAAGAGTACTTTTAATATTGGCCGGTTATTTTTCACACAGCGACGTTAACTAGTCATATCCCCATACTGTTAACATAGGGCTATTTGTAAAGGTCACGCGTCAATGGGAAAGAGCACTGTGTATTGTGTATAGGAAAACGGACAGTAACTGCAGTATGTATATAGCAAAAAGTATAAAAGCTCTGATTTCAGTACTTGCTCTATGTTTCAATTACTTATTCTTTTCAAAATATCTGAATTTGTAATCCGGTACAAGCTTTAGTAACGGGGGAGCATGCATTTGTATGAGAAAGAAAATCTACCATCTTATCCAAACTCCCGTGTTAATCCAATGCAAATTTTGCTTCACCGGGCCGCCCTGACTTGGTCGCGTTTGGGAGAGGGGTACCACCAAACCGTAATAGGTACAAATTTAGTACTTTCTGTCAATCAAATATGGTTTATTTTCATAGTCCATAGCATTAGCACGGTGGAGCGCCTTGATGAGTAAATGATAGCAAACCAGTGAAAAATCCCAAAACTCAGTCAGTGGAGCTCCGCCCGTGCATGTCAATAGCGTCATTATCGATTGGATTAGTCGACCGTAGCGGACAATTCGATCGCTCATTGGATTAATATTATCACGTGGTAAGAAATGTGCATTGGACAATCGATTACTATAATGGTTTAGTACTGCATACTTCGGTTTAATCTTCACTAAGCGGGTTTATGGCTGAAAAGGTCACGGTGAATTTGCCGTGGACAAAACTGCACTATGTGCGGTATTTAACATGTGACTTCATTTACTACTTGTTGAGTTTTGCAATATTTTCGCTATTTTATAGAGTAGAAATGTGGTCAAATGTTTACCAATAACGAAGATCGAGCATTTTGGAATATACATAGTCGAACCGGAATAGGTATGCAAACTACATAAGACGTTTGAGCATGTTGAGGTAATGGTAAGTTGTTTTAACAACTAAAAAGAATATTAAAATATTTTTTTTAGCAAGAACATAAAAAATTGGTAAAAATGCAACTTCTTTCAAGAACGCTACGGCCTATATTCTGCGATAGTCCACATGACTTCTGCCAACACTTTTGGTTCTCGTTTAAATTCTGCCGATAACACAGTAGGCCTATATCTGCACAGTAAAACAAATTTGCCCGGTTGGACTACCCCCTTGTAGGACTACACAGTGAAAAAGAAATAGGATTTATCCTTGTAGGACTACGTAATATACAAATCTAAGTTTTTAAAGGACATGTTACAATATTGCTTTAATGTATACGATGATGCATAAAAACTAATCATTTCACTTTAGCCTTCTGAACTTTCAGTTGTTGTTTTATATATTTCCCTTGTCATTACATTAGCTAACAACAATGGAAAGGTTGAGGGGAAAGGTGAGAAAAACTCGGCAAAGAACCAAGTGATATAAGTAGGCCTAGTATTAGTGGTTTCTTGTGTTGTATCAAATTCAAACATTCAGACAATCCTGTCTCCGTTAGCATAGCCTACGGCACAAAAACTGAATAATTTTGTTTGCTGTGTTTTCCGGTACATTTGTTCTTATAAATATATATATTTAGGGATGGTGCAATATTTATGTGTACCCCGGATGGTGAATTCTCAAAATGGTCTGCCAAAAATCTCCCCCTCCCCTTTGGCCGTTCCCAAAAGTCTTTGCCAACCCCACCTCGACGTGCCAAAAAACCTCCCCCCTTTTTGATGTCGCAAAATAATTGCCTCCCCTTTTTTTACACATGCAAGATTTTGGAGAACCCAAATTTAACACCTTAAATTGTCTTATCATATAGGCTAAGCCTCCCCCCCCCTCCCCTTCGACCTGCCAAAAATGCTCGCCCCTTCCCTTAGGCCTGTCAAAAAAGTCCCCCACCCCGTAATTCACCACTCCAGGATACACATACACATAATTATTGCACCACCCCTTATGTAGGCCTATCCCCCTCCCAACGAAAAAGTGTGAAAAGGCCCAGATTTAGCATTTTATGTTATGTATATAGGCTTCCTTTATCTTTTTTGGCTATTATGCATGCATGTAAAATCAGCAGCTTTTCTTGTGAAAAGTATTGATTTCGACTGAAAAACGCCACCAAATTGCAATTTTGAAAACAGACGGCCGTATTGAACATTAATGAACAAAACATGGTCGTTTTTGTCGCCTAAATGTGGATTTTTACTCTTTTTCAAAAATGACAAACAAATAAAAGATTCACACAGGCAAAAGCAAATTCATGCCAAACCATATGATACTGAAAACTGAGATGTATTGCAACCTTTTCTGAAAACTCAACAAGTAGGCCTAGAAGTTTGCACAAACAGTTCGAGTAAAAGAGCTCATAAAAGCTAGTAAAGCGGAAAAATAGCAGGTACGTATATAGTTATTTTAATTAATAGGGCTAAGTACCGTAAAGATTCGCCTAATGGTGCAGTTGGTCTCTTTTGCCTTTGGATAATTTCATGTGCAAATAGAGAGCTCCCTCCTCTGAAATTCTAACAAGAATTAATGCCCTTGTTTGCTGAGGGGAATTTTACGGGAAGACACCTTTTTGGTTGTGCCTTAAATTCCACTCATGTCAAGTGAGGCCATAGCGCCATTAGGCGAATCATCTTTACGGCACAGTGTCATCGCCCCGATATCTTCATGCCAGAAATCGCTATGATGGTAGATAGAATCCACTTGTTCTTCAATAGTCATGCATTTTGTTCCGACCTGTTTAATAGTTGAGACGCATAATGGGCCGAGGGATATCCGACTAAGGCCATTGACAATAGCCCGGTGACTGACCTATGTAGATCTCAGTGAGCCTGGCACGTCATCTGCATTAGACTGCCTCCACCAGTGGTCCGCATTGCGCTTGTAACGTGATATGTTTCGTTACCCCGACTGTTTACGAATGAGGGCAGCTCTCGTTTGTTCTGTTCTGCACATATAAAATATAACATATGAATTTTTGTCAGTTTTTGAGTTCAAAACGCACAGTTGTTTGTCAATACGCTCGCTAACGACTATCATGATCTTTCAACACATACATTCAAATGTAAGTCTTGAAATCGGCTTCTTTAAATTACGGGAGATATTCATCATTTTCTATCCCGGCATCCAAACATTTATCGTCTGAATATCAAATCGTGCATAGCACATACACATGTATCGATCCCGGGTATTGATTTTAGTCTCCCTGCTATACAATGTAATTATTTACCAGGCGATGTTGATGTGTTCGGTATATATTCCCATTTCGCGATCATCATCATAGAAATCAATGCCAAAATGTTCCCCCTTGTCTGCTTGCTGCACACACCTAATTGGGAAACTCAAATCTCAAATCCGGAGAGTGGAGGCACTCTACTTTCATAGCATACACTGTACACATGCTTGACATAGGCCTAAAGGGATTTCCAAAACATATCATAAACAGGATTTACCCTTTTGAGCAAAAACACCGCGGAATTTAGCTTTTAATGTTATTACAACGTTAGTCTAACGTTTTAACCAAAACGTTAAAACATTTATTAAAACATTTGTGTGTTTACTGGGTTGACATCTTCCGCCTTTACACCACAACTGTAGAAACCTTTTGTAGTTACTGTCCCCGTGGGAGAGGGGGCACTCAACCTTTTGAAGTGACGGGAATGTGGCTACCGGCTTCGTGGTCATTGGGGGTAAACAAATTAGGTATAAAATGTTGGGAATTTTTTTTTTTTTTTTCAAATTTGTCAAATTTACAATAACAATTTGCTGAAATAAGAAAATCTGAAAGGTCCTGCATATTATTTTATGGCATGACAAAATTCTAGCAAAAAAAATGAGGTCGTTTAGTAGCCGAACCTACAAAAGGGGGTCATCAGGTTGGACTTTAACAAAAGGAGGCCATCGGGTATTTTGACTTCCGAAAGGGACTATTGACAAGCACCAATCACTTCAAAAGATGACTGCCCTCCCCCGGGGGTTAATTACATCGCGGGGGACATGCGTGACTCCATCTAGTGAGGGTTCTGATTATATGCACGGAGGAGGGTTAAGTGGTTGGAATCTAAATATTCATTCAAACATCCAGTCTTCATGCCCCCCCCCCACCCTCCCCCTTACCAGGGTCACCCCTCTGTGTCTATAACCTTGAGGTTGTTATTAGAAGCCTCTGCCGAAAACCGAGATAATTGGCTGTTGCGTTTAGTGTGAAATAATAGAATTTCATTTGAAATATAATGCAAATAAGCCAATTATATCCATGGATATTCAAATAACATGACACAGAACTGTATAATACAAAATTCATACCTGACGTTTCACACACAGATACCAAACCATCACCATGTCAAAACATCTTATTGTGATGCTCACCACACTTGGTTTCATCACCATGGTAACTAGTCATGTGACACCAACAGGAACCAGCCAAACTGCAACCCAAGAACAAGCCGAGTCCTGCAACTGTCCTCCATATCATCCTGTATATATTCCTGCAGGAGTACAAGGCCCACAAGGTAACGATATCACTTTATCAGACCCCGCGTCACAGGGGAAGTTCCCCAAAGTTGTTCAAAGTTCCATTAAGTTGTCTAAACATTTTGCAAAGTTGCACAAAGTTCCATTAAGTTGTCTAAACATTTTGCAAAGTTGCACAAAGTTCCTCAAAGTTATGTAAAATTTTGCAAAGTTGCACAAAGGTCCTCAAAGTTACGTAAAATCTTGCATAAGTTGCGCAAAATTGTACAAAGTTGCACAAAAGGTCCTCAAAGTTGCATTAAAGTTGTGCAAAGTTACTCAATGATCCTCAAAGTTGTGCAAAGTCACTCAATGTTAATGCAAAGTTGCACAAAATTGTCAAAAATTTGCAAAGTCAAATGATAACTTTGAGAAGTTTTGCCCCATTTTCGGTCAACTTCGGTCATTTTGACAACTTTGGGCAACTTCCCCTGTGACACGGGGCCTTTTATCTTTAATCCATCATGCCCAATGGGGACTATCGGCCGAATTATCGGCCTCTAAGAACTATTTTGATTGGTTACAAGGAGAGCTATATGTATTGAACCAATCAGAGATGTTTACGCATATAGTAGTCAGTAGGTTGAAGGAGATTAAGCTGCAAATATGTAAAATTCAAGGCAATGTTTTGCTTATTGAAAGTAATGCATTGCTAACTAAAGGCAATGTATTGCATATGAAAGTACTGCATTGCTAACTAAAGGCAATGTATTGCATATTGAAAGTAAAGAAGGCAATGTGTTGCTTATTGAAAGCAACACGTCGCTTACTGAAGGCAATGTGTTGCTTATATTGAAAGTAATACATTGCCTACTGTAGGCAATGTGTGGCTTGTAATGTATTGCAAATTGAAAGCAATGTATTGCATATTGAAAGTAAAGAATGCAATGAAATGTGTCGCTTATTGAAAGTAACACATTGCTTACTGGAGGCAATGTGTTGCTTATATTGAAAGTAATACATTGCCTACTGAAGGCAATGTGTTGCTTATAGAAAGCAACATGTTGCTTACTAAAGGCGATGTGTTACCTATTGAAAGTAACACTTCGCTTACTGAATGTGTTATTGAAAGTAACACATTGCTTACTAAAGGTGATGTGTTGTTTAATGAAAGTAATGTGTTGCCTACTGAAGGCAATGCACTGGTTATTGAAAGCAACACATTGCTTACTGAAGGCAATACATTGTTTATTCGAAGTAACGCATCGCTTACTGAAGGCAATGTGTTGCTTGTTGAAAGTAATGCATTGCTTATTGAAGGCAATGTGTTGCTTATTGAAAGTAACGCTTTGCTAACTGAATACAATGTATTGCTAATAGAAAGTAACACATTGCTAACTGAAGGCAATGCATTGGAAGCAACACATGGCGTACTGGAGACAATACATTGTTAATCAAAAGTAATGCATTGATTACTGAAGGCAATATGTTGCTTATAGAAAATAACGCATTGCCTACTGAAGGCAGTGTGTTGCTTTTGGAAAGTAATGCATTGCTTACTGAAGGCAATGTGTTGCTTGTTAATAGTAAGACATTGCCTACTGAAGGTAATGTGTTGCTTATTAAAAGTAATGCATTGCCTACTGAAGGCAATGCATTGGTTATTGCAAACAACACATTGCTTACTGAAGGCAATGTGTTGCTTATTGAAAGTGATGTGTTGTTTACTGAAAGTAATTGAAATTTACACATTGCTAACTGAAGGCAATGTATTGGAAGCAACACATTGCTTACTGGAGACAATACATTGCTTACTGGAAGTAATACATCGCTACTGAAGTGAATGTGTTGTTGCTTTAGAAAGTAACAATTACTTAATGAAGGAGGGAGTGTATTGGTTATTAAAAGCAATGTGTTACTTACTGAAGACATTGTTACTAATTGAACTGTAACATTAACTCAATGTGATGGTCTTATCCTGTCCTAATCTTCATTTCTTCTTTCAAACAGGTCTCACCGGCCCTGCCGGTGACCCAGGCATCCCTGGTGTACCAGGTCAGCCAGGTCAACCAGGTCAAGGTTTAAAAGGTGAACAAGGTCAAGGGTTACCAGGTTCAAAAGGTGATCAAGGTCAAAAAGGAGATATTGGTCCAGTTGGAGAACCAGGTAGGTGCATGAATTGGACACTTGAACACCATCAGTGAGGGTGAGAATCTGCCACTGCAAAATAATTCAACATGAGATGAGACACACTGTAAAACAAACTTAGCAATGGTAAATCTGCAACAAGAATATTAGACAAAGCTCACCTGTGCATGTATGTTGCACTATTATATGTCCTGATTTCTGGGGAATTCTTTTGGCAAAACCTCACTGGTAGTATGAACATTGCAAAATACTTGTTACAGGAATTAATCAATTATGAACCATGCAATCTTTACCCCACATAAAAAAATATGGGTGTTGCACCATCAGACTAATTTCTGGAAATTCTTTTGGCAAAACCTCACTGGCGATGTGGATTCTTGTCAACAACCTGTTGTATGCAATATTAAAGGGACAATCAGTGATTTCTCAAACAAGAACACCCAAAAAATCATGCAAAATGCAGGTGTTTTTTTAATTTATTTTGTGACAAACACAAAAAAGTGTATGACTGTATCCCAACATCAACTGGCCCCCTCTAAGTCTTTAATATACTACTTTTTACTAGTAACACCCAGGGTGAGACCAAATAGGGAACTGATGAGTGGGGTCAATATTGGTGGTGGGATGCAGTATCAACAGCACTTGAGTAAATACTGTATATTTTGTTTTTCTTTTAACATTTTATAAAACAAGGAGATATTTTTGACCTGCTTGTCTTTGTTGAGTGTTAGGTGGAGTAGTTGGACAAAATAATTTCATAATTGTAAATATGTGCAGATTTGTTTTGTTTTTGATGCACATCCCATCAACACTGAAATCAAGTTTCTTTCATATTCATTTCTGTAGGTCTCTTGGGATCTCCAGGCAAGATGGGCCCTGTAGGAATCCCTGGGTTATCAGGGGTCAAAGGTCAACCTGGAATAGATGGGGCCAGAGGTCAACCTGGAACAGATGGGGTCGGAGGTCAACCTGGAACAGATGGGGTAAAAGGTCAAAAGGGTGAAGCAGGAACATCATCAACATCTTATACACCGCCATCGACTCAGACATCTGCATTTTCAGCACAACTTAAGCGAGATTTGACTGGTTCCCAAACAATAACATTTGACGTAGAAGACCTTGACATCGGTAATGATTTTGATCATACTACAGGCATATTCACCTGCCGCATCACTGGTTTATATTTTTTCACTTTTTCATTTGCTAAGTGGGAGACAAGTATTGCAGATGTAAGCTTGCGGGTGAATGGAGTAAGAAAAGCTTGGATCAGTATCGATGTTGCTGATGCGCGTGAGATGCAAAGTCAAAGTGTGGTCTTGATGTTACAGCAGGGAGATGAAGTTAAACTTGTGACAGCTGGTGACATGGCCAATTATAGTGATGCCAATATTAACCTGTTTAATGGTTTTTTGATTCATGCAACCTAAACCAGGGGTGGGCAATGTACAGCTGCCAGCAGTAATTGGGCTACTTCAGTTAAAATCCACCCTTCCCCCTTCCCCATTTGATAATATTTTGGTATTATTTGGTTACTACTAACCCAAAGTTAGCGCCAATCCAGCTCGAAATATGGGGGGACAACTGGCCAAAATTGTTAAAAAGAGGCAGAAAAGAACAAAAAATGGGTAATTTTGCCAAAAGGTAGGGGGTTCCCCCCCCCCCTGTTCCCCCAGGATTGACCCCATGCTCTATGTAGAATATGGGTTCTTTTGCCCTGCAGGTTTTTTCATTATCTCAGAGGGCAACATGAGCGTTAGGACTCGGGATGTTCTGCAACTGGTTTGGGCAAATCACTTGAAAAACCCTTCAAGTCAGGCAGATGTGGAAGTAAAGGTTACACGTCAATAGTCCAAAGGGTTCTTAGTCCCTTCAAATTCACACTCCCTGTGTGGAAGATTAAGGTCACATCTTCCACACAAAGATGAACTAAGAAGTCACTAGGTAACCCGGGTATTAACCATGGGGCCCCTCACATGCCACACACAAGATCATCGACTTCATGCCACATGGGTTTCACTGGCCTGGTCAGTGATTTATATATGACTTGGGGTGATTGCGTTATGGCATCATGTGCCAACTCGCTCTCGTGTAAATTCACATACTGTAACACATTGCACAAGTAGCGTAGCTGCTGCCCCCAACTACATGCAAGTCTTTCTATACCAATCCACAATGTTATGAGTGCAATTTATTTTTCGCCAATTTGTAAGCGGAATAAAGTACAGTGTTGTTGTTTTCCATTGGATGAGCAATAGTGTATAATATAGTTCAGGCATGAGACTGCACTTTCCTAAAAAACCCTGAAAATGCACATGAAATTGGGCGAAAAGTACTAAAAACAGGCTGAAATTAAATAAAGTTGCAGAAATTTTGACCAAAAAAAAATGAATTCAGGTTTTAAATTGAAAATTCTCATGCCTGATAGTTGGAAATTTGTGTGTTGTTTTCATTTTCACGCTGTTGCAGATAATATCAGACCCACAAATACATTAAAAAAGGGTTTTTTTTACACATTCTGGGTTCAATGTGTAGCTATTAGAAACTGCAAAAATGAGACAGACCAAAAAACAAAAAAATAGCAATACCGCAAAATTTCACACTATTCACCCATTGCATGGTTCTGCCATGTGTAAGGAGAGCCTTGATCTCGCAGCATGCATGAATGCATGAATGGAATTGAACCAGTCATATAACATTGCGTAAATTTATGTAATTCTTCCTTGCATGTCATGCCAGTTTGAGGCTCTCCTTGCATCACGGCAGGACCGTGCAATAGGCGAATACATTTAACTCTTTCCCAATAAATAGGTTCATTATGAAAATGTACTAAAGTATCAATACCAAAAAATTCTTTTAAAGTGTTCAAATTTATTTGTTAAAAGCAAAGTTATTATGCTTCAGCTATATATTATTACTGTTAAAATCATGAATAATTAATTAGTTACACATATTTGGTACACTTCAAAATAAAGAGTAATTTTACACAATATTGTGCTGTTCCAGTTTAAATCCATACACCCCCTGTGGAAGACAAGATCTTAATCTTCCACACAGGAAGTGTGAATTTCACATGGGGTTACCTGATGGTTGACTCCATTTCAAATCTGCACCCCCTGTATGGCAGATTAAACTTATGTCTTCCACAGGGGGTGTATGGATTTCAACTGGAATAGCTTATAAACAGACAACTTTTTTGCCCAATTTTGATTCAAAATATAACAAATTCCGCTTGTAACAAGCTACAATTTACAAGACAAAATATCAAATTTGATTGATAAGAAGGATACAATCATTCTATTAATTCATCCAATCATTTATGTATTGTATTATTAACCACCTTGTATAACACAGCCACACTCCTCTACAAATGTATGTGTTAATCAATGTGGAACCTGAAATCCATGTTAATCACCCCAAAACAAAATTGCAAAATCATTCATTACAAGTAATAACTCAAAATATATGTATATAAAACTGCAATAGCAGAAAGAAACACAGTTTTGTTCTGCAAATTTGGATGCCTTATTTGTCTTGGCAGCCACTTTGAATTAAAAAAAAAAAGATTTAGATTCAAAAGTTGCACTGAAATCATTCAAGCCAGTGTACCATTATATTCTCTACATGACTGGTCAAGGAAGACCAGTGATGAGCAGGCACTCTAGCAACATTTGCAATGGGTGTAAGTGCAACTTCTGAATCTGCATTTTTTTCAGTCAAAGAGTCAACATGGCAAAAACAATAGGCTATTATTAAGACAAACGAAGTATCGAAATTTGCAGAACAAACTGGGTTTCATTTTGCTTTCAGTTTTAAATTTCATGCTTAGAATTTGAGTTATTATTTCGTATTAACTTTTTGTGATGCGTTTATGTATCTTCTTTCAGTGTGATCTTGGCATTCTGTAGTTACAAGTATCCATATCTACCAACAAGTTCCTGTGGTGGTCCCATAATGAGTACCAAATAAAGAAGTAGTCTAGCTGTGTAACTGAGGGAGTGTGATCCGATCAAGCAAAAGTATTTTGTTCAGACTTTTACATCATGATCAACATTTTCAATTTGTTTGATTTTGATGTAAAGTCCATTAAAATGTGACATACAAAAGCAAACATAAGGTATATAAACAATAATGAAATAAACCAAACATTTGATGACATCCTGAACACGAGAGGCTGATCCCTCCCTGAAGAAACATAAGTGTGATATGTTGCAACTTCAACAATTTCGTTTCACAGATTTTTTTAAATACAAACCTAATCAGAATTTTTTACCCTCTCCCCCTCATGAAAGGACTTTTGTTTATATGATGTATGTTTTGAATGGCTCATAGCTTTAGCCACCTGTTTGGGTAATGCAATCCCTTTTGATATTCACACCCCCTGTGTGGAACATTAAGATCATGTCTTCCATATGGGGTGTGTGGATTTCAACTGGAATAGCCCATTGTTCTCCTTTTGCTTGATGGGTCACAACCAGAGAAGACATCTTACACTTCCCATAATGCATTTCTTCCCTGTATTGATTTACTATTCAATGCAACAAGTGTTGATCATATCAGCATAGGAAAGAAATGCATTGTGGGAAGTGTAACATATCTTCTCTGGGTCACAACTGTATTATAACCACAAAACCAGGAACATGCATGCATAGCTTAGCTTAAGCCATTAAAGTTTAAAATGAGTGAAAAATCACTTCAGTCTTAAGTTTCATTGTTGTTGTTGCTTGCAAAAGTTAAATTTGGTCTCTTCTACCTTGAATATGTTGCTTCTCATAAACTCTACAAGTTACAGATTAGATGGTTCAAAGTTTACACAGTAACAGGACTTCAGTTTTCTAGTTGGCGACAAGTTGGCACAAAATAGTCACCTAATGGCGCACATGTGTTCTTTTGCCTTATAGTACATTACACGTACAAATAGAGAGCTCCCAACAAAAATTAAGGATCTGTGCCTTTACAGGAGGGCATTTTCAGCTTGTGCCTAACATTCCAGTTATGTCAAGGCAGCCCGTTTGCGCAATTAGGCGACTCTTTGCGGTATGACAAGTATTAGGAGTCAAAATAAGAATATACATCCTAGGAACGTTTGTGCCCAAATGACGCAAAATGCACCAACAAAGAAAATGTCACTTAGCATTACAAGACAGGTCCCTTATACTATGGCCTCCAAAAACTGTGAATCACTCTACCTTCATGGGCGGAGTGGTGTTTGGGTGATACTCATTTTCGGATACCAGAAGAGTCCTATCTAGTAGGGCTAAATTTATTAACTATAGTTAATAGTCTCATATTGTTGTGCTATAGTCAACTTTTCACATGCATCCCCAATTTATGTCATTCTAAAACTGGTTTAAAGCCCATTTTATAACATTGCCTTTCACCCTCCCCCTATAATATTAACACACATATTCAACTGCTGATAATCATGATTCTATTATCTAAGTTAACCCCATGGGCATTAACAGCAAATTTCTAATATTAGCCTCTAAGAACAATTTTGATTGGTTACAAAGAGGCCAATATCATGTATTTAGCCAATCAGAGATATGTTAAAATAGTCAGCACTGAAAGGGATTAAGCTTAGAAATGCTAATAGATCTATAAGATCTATTTTGATTGGTTACTCAGATGATTATATCATGTAATCAACCAATCAGGAACATTGTAAGGCAGACAGTATTGTCCATGGGGTTAACCTGAAAAATGTTCTTTTTACTGATACAAAATTTCAAATCTGAATATTTTCACCATGCTCCTTGCTTCATGGGAAATGGTCTAGTCCAGCTGAAATCCATACCAAGCATCCCCTATAGAAGACATGACCTTTATCTCCCACACAGGGGGTGTAGTCACCCATTCAGGTAACCCAAATTGAAATTCACACTCCCTATGTGGAAGATTAGCATCATATCTTCCAAAGGGGGGTGGGGGGTAACAACTGGAATAGCCCATTGGTCACAAGTGCCATACACATTCCAAAACATAGAATTCATATTCAAAACATTACAAGTGTTCAACATGTACATATAAATCAAGGCTGTATATAGTGTAAAAATAATCATCATTTGTGGTGTGATCAAGCAAAATCAGTCTGGAGTCGGACATACTCAATTTTCAGTTTCTTGAAGGACTGTAAACAACATTTGCAAAGCTACATTTTACAGAAAACCCCACTGAATTTGAACAACCAGTTCAAAAAATGTGAGCAGTTAAAGAGTTTCCAAAACAATAGGAAACAATGGAAACACTTCTTTGTGTGGCTATATCTCAAAATCAATATTTCGGACTTCCGACTGATTTTGCACATAAGTGAATCAATCATAGAGATTAGATCCAAAGAGTACCAACTCAAAATTGACCTGTGTATAACTCTATGGTAAATACGCCGTGTTGGTTTCTCACTCATGGAGAGCAAATAGCATACATTTATCCGCTAACGCGCGCTGCTAAGCGGACATTTTTTGGCACAAAGTGTTACACGTAGAATACAAACAACCACACACTTTGGATCAAATTTTGAGGAGTGCATAACATTATAAGTTACACTATGTTGGCCTCCATGAGCACCATGCAAACATGGCTGAGTCTGTACTCTTTGGTACTATTTCATTGGAATCAATCAAACAGTGAGGACAATGTCACCAATGTGACCAATAGTACAGACACATTTGCCATTTGATCCTTGTATTTTTAGTATTATTTCAGATTCCATCTCTTAAGTATTCGCCTTTTGCACAGATCCGCCATCTTGGTACAAAAACAAGGTTCTCCCTGCAAACGCATGCGCAAAATGAATTCTCCCTGCAAACGCATGCGCAAAATGCGCACTTTTGGTTCTCGTGCTTTTCTAGCAACGCACCAGAAGGTTTTGCAATGCGTATGCGTAATTAAAGCATGCGTTTGACAGGCATACAGACACACAGCACATACTTTGTGGGTAGAACCTTGTTTTGACGTGACCGTGCGATTAGCGAATATCATATTGGTAGAGTTTAAACCAATACACACAATGACGACTCTGTGTCTTTTTCTAACTGATGGTGATTGTTTGCTTTTAGACCAAAATGTACGAGAAAATGAAAGAGTTCAGATGCAAAAACCGATATATCAATTTTTTCCATTTGCGATATAGACAAATATAATTAGTCAAATATAAGGTAAATAATAAGAAAGTATGTTCTACATTTAATCATGTTTTCAAAAAATTACAGATTTTTCAAAGTAAGGTGTCAATTTAAGGTGGTACTAAACCCGCTGATAAATTTTGTGACTAATTTTGCATTTTTCTCAAAAAATAACTACACTCTGGTAGCAAAAGTTATGTATATTATAGGTGCAAGAAAACCAATTACTTCATTGAAATTTCAGTGATTCAAGACAAGTGGTTCATTATATATGTTAAGAAATGAGGTACGTTCTAGTGGTACCTCTTTTATTATCATAAATAACATACTGCTTGTCTTGAGTAACTAAAACTCCAGTGTAGAAACTGGATTCCTTGCCCCTATAATATACATAACTTTTTGTTACCAGTGTGTTATTATTTTTGAGTAAAATGCTAAATATATCAAGGGTGTAATTCCACCTTAAAGCCAGTATTATAGGGCAGATGTCAGTGGCTTAACTCAAATTTAAAAATTGTGTTTTTTGCATCTAAACTCTTACACTGACTTATACAAAGGAATATATTCGCATATTATTATTTTCATGGTTTGCTTAAAAGGCATGAAAACAAAATGCAATCATAAAAATGTCAAATTTTTACAGTATTTTAGTGCATTTTTGGGTGACATTTTAGTACCTCTCCCGAGCCACTGATATCTGAAGCAGATAAATATTATGCATTACATAATGCAACAAAGTCCTCTGTGCCAATGGCTGATTTATGATTGATTTATAAATTGCATACGATAAAGATAATGATAAAGAATGTATCAGTTATATCACTCAAGGTTTCATGTTTTTTTGGATTATCCTTACTTTAAAGGCTTATAAGACCTACATTATAAACTTTGCTCAACACATGAGACCCATAATTATGATTATTTTGGGAGCAAAAAATCATCAAATTTTAGACATGTCGTCAGATTGTTGCCCTCTTCCTAGAAAGAAAAAAAATTGCCTCTACCCCAGAATGTCACTGGCTTCACTTCATGCGAGTGTATGTTTGAATTCTACTGAAGAACTTGTTGATGAAAACCACATAATTTTTGCTTCAAACAGATTCTTAGTATAGTGATCCTTGTTTTCTATGGAAAGAATCTTGGTCACTGCCTGAAATACAGGGTTGCTGATTTAAAAAAAAAAAAATTTAATCAGATTTTAAAAAATCAGATTAAAAAAAATTCTCCCCAACCACATAACATCTGCTTAAGTAAACCAAAGTGGCTCAACAAAATGCCAAAGAGTTTGCAATTCCATTGATGAAATAAAAATCAAACAATTGTCACTCATGCAAAATATTGTTGATGTAAAATCTTGAATAAATCATGTGAAAATAAGAGATAATCAAGGTGATTTCCATTAAAAAATCCTAACCGGTAGAAGACCTACCACAGGCTTCAAACACTGAATTGTCCAGAATGAATCAAATAAAAAAAAAATTTAAATAATTGATTTTGGTGGAAAATTTATTTGATCTCTGCTTAATGGCACAATAGCATTACTACATAGTAATAGCTTCCAGATTCACAAGTTCATATCCATGTGAAGCATGAACAAAGTTTAATACCTCTTATAACACAGATACAAAGTTGAAATACCATTTCCAAAAGGCAGCTATTGTGAACAAGGACTTTGCTACACTCTCAGGAAGAAATCATTTAAAGTAGGGCTCAACCAATTATCAGATCGGATATCGTATCGGCCCGATATTTTCTATATCGGTATCGAATCGTATATCGTTAAAAAAAATCTTTTTTTTTTTTTCAAAGTTTTAACAAAATAGAATAGGTCCAGTAGTTCTTCAAAGTCGCCGAAAACTTTGAAAAAAAAATTGGATCGGATATCGGCCGATATTATAACATCGATATCGGATCGGTAGACGAATGCCATATCGGTTGAGCCCTAATTTAAGGCAAAATATTTTTGTTATAATAAGCACACTGTAAAGTGTGCTGAGGCCTGTGGATCATCATCTATTACCTCTTCCAACTTCAATGTTACCTCTGTCACTTTTGAAGAGTTATCCGAGTGATTTGATGAGACAAGTGCCCCCATCAATTCTTAGCAAATCAATGCTGTATTGATTACACATTTATATGCTCCATTGCGTTCACACCCACAAACCTCCTCTGACTGTGAATAGAATTTGTCCAGCGGGGCACCATAGCTGGAACGGATAATAGGCATTGTACCTATTCGAAGTATACTATAAATCACTGCGCTTTTTTCATTTGGGTCATGTGGAAAGAAACACCTTTTGCAACATGAAATTTTCATATGAAAATTGATTCTTTTGCTTCTAGAAGTCCGAGACAAAAGATTTGAACTGGTGTCCTTCACCATAAATCATGGTGCATGCAGTCCATTCATCCAATTTGATCATAGTGCATTTGTTATGCGTGTGAGATGAACTGTCGTGGTAGATCAAGCAATCGTGATTTTTTTTTAATGCATTTGAGTAGTCCGCCATATTTACGGTATGATACGTCATATACACAACCCCTATTCTAAAAGTAAATGAGCATGAACATTTTGTGGATCCTTACCGCCCGTGAAAATTTTAGGACTGCGAAAATTACTTGCTTCATAGCATAATGTATTCACTAGCGCTGGAAAATTTGGTCACTTAACTGTATATGTAAAATTTGTCTTAAAATACAGCAAAACCAAACAGTCAAGTTGATTTCACAGATTACTTTGTGACATGTTTGGTATCTTCCTACCGTCCATCCATCATGCCAGCATTGGGCTGTCCCATTTCAAAAATACACACCCCTTGTGGAAGATTCAACAGAACAAATAACTCCCAAATCCAAATATTTTCAATAATAAAATACGGAAAATGTGTTAGAAATTGGACGAAATCGCCAAATTTTCTGCGAGATTGTGCAAAATTCAACTGCATTTTATAAATTTTAATAATTTTAACTAGCAAAACTGTCCAGCTAGATTGAATAGCAGGTGCAACTGGAATTAAGATGGTAGTAAATCTTCCACAGGGTGTATGGATTTTAAAGGGAATAGCCCATTTAATTGATGAATCAGCTCTCACTATTCAGCATCAAAGTGTTTCTGTAATTCTCTTGGTTACCGGATCACGCTATTTTGGTATGCCTTCGAGTGCCATATACTTTCGTGTGGTGATTGCTTTGATCGTGCTTTATTACTCAAGCACATGATCCCGTTGACATAGTAACATTACGTAACTTCGCTGGCAAATATACATATCACTCATACATAAATTCCAGACAGTTCATTGGCTGATTACCTTTCAATATTTGTATCGTCAACCAAGGCTGTTTTTGCCATATTTTTTACCAACGACTCATGCCACTACATGAACCTTACAAGCCCTAGCCACATGTAGTATTTGTATCTCTGTCATACAAGTGGAGGGAAGACATTGCTTCTTATGACTCGCCGATTTAGTTGGGGATAAATTATTGGAAAAATTGTGTTTTGTTGTGTTGACAAATGAGGGTAAAATGCGACCCAACGGCAGTAAATGAGGCTGAATGAAACCAAGTACATTTTGATTTAAGAGCACAAACATAAAACAAGGTCAAACTGGGTCAAATTCATAATATTAATGAACTTCGTAAATCGATCAGGTTTAAAGGTATTAGTTTTTTATTTCTTCTGTTTACTTATTAAACAAATTGTGAAAACTTGATAATGTGCATTTGATGTAATGGAGACAACATGATTTTCAATTAATTCATAATTTTTGAAAGAAATCCTGTATATACATTTGATTTTGGGTATCAAATGATTCACTGAGTCATATAAAACAATGTGACATAAAAATATATATGTTTAAAATTCCTTCATTCAGCCTCATTTACTCGTTGGGTCATAAGTAGTTTTGAAAAGATACAGAATTTATGTACGAGTGATATAAAAAAAAACATTAATTGAATGGTAGAAATATAATCACTCAGCGACATATTTTCACAAAGCGGTACAGAGATTATGAAATCATTACATTCATAGACAGTTAACACTTCCTTAGCTGCACCAACAAAAACATGCCACTACTTGTTCACAGAACATAAATACACCAATGTTACATGCCGATGGCGGCCATCTTGGACATACGAGGGAGGGAAAATGTTCTACACAAACATTTCATAAACATTTCAAATGATTATTCCTCGTAAGCAGTTTCAAAACTCACCTTTATTGCATATCCAAGATGGCTGTTCATGCCATAGTGGCAAGAAAGGGAATACTCCCCTTTATGCATGGCATGGAAGTTGTCAACCAGCTACGATAATTGCCAAACTCTTTTTTTGTCATTTTGAAAGTACAAAATATGGATCAAGCATGCATTTAATCATATTAATTCATCAATCTTTGCACAGCACAAAAAACAAATGATAATGAGACAAATTTCAAAGGAATAATTAGGAATTATTAAGGTGATTACATAACTGATGCATGCTTGAACCATATTTTGTACTTGTTCTCAAAATTACAAAAAAAGTTAAGCAATTATCGTAACAGGATGACAAAGCGTTAATATTTGCATACTGGCATATACAAGGGATTCAAAAATTGACAGCATTTGAACTTGAGTCATCACGGCAACAATAACAAACTTTGTTCAACACATATATATGCAAGACTTACTACATCTTGAATTGATATTGAATAGCGTACACACAGTTGGGCAGCACATACGTCACCTGTATCTTTGCATAA
Organism: Amphiura filiformis; assembly: GCF_039555335.1. Taxonomy (NCBI): domain Eukaryota; kingdom Metazoa; phylum Echinodermata; class Ophiuroidea; order Amphilepidida; family Amphiuridae; genus Amphiura; species Amphiura filiformis. The sequence goes on along the minus strand of NC_092646.1, from coordinate 8,571,068 downwards.
TAATGGGTGCGCAATGGGCTAATCCATCTAAAATCCACACTCCCTCTGTGGAAGATTTTGGAAATATCTTCCACAGTGGAGTATAATTCAAATGGAATGAACACATTAGGCAGCTCCATTTGAAACACACCCTCACTCTGTGGAAGATTCCGGTTGAATCTTTCACAGAGGGTGTATGAAATTCAAATGGACCTGCCTAATGCATTCATTCCATTTGAAATTCATACTCCCCCTGTGGAAGATATTTCCAAAATCTTCCACAGAGGTAGTGTGAATATTAAATGGAATAGCCCAATTTCTGGAAGTTGGGACTTTACAGACACACACAGTAGCATAAACTAAACAAATTTTGCATATTTAATGATGAACAAAGTTAACGAGCAATGATTAATCTTGGAGACAAATGCCAGGGATTTTGGATCTTGATGGGCTATTACATTTGAAACATAAACCTCCTGTGGAAGATTACACCACTATTTCAATTCCACTTGCATCATATGATCAACCCAGTTTGAATTCTTTGTATTTTGTATTCTTTGTAATTTAAGCTGTTTTTTTAAATTCCAAAATCTTTTCTGCACATTTTTAGTGAAAATTGTTGACTATTATAATACACACTGAAATTGGTTGGAATTTAATAATCTTCCTCAGCATAAGGTGTATGATGTTTAAATAGAATAGCCCAACCCATACGACTGCTACATGTAGTATAATACAATTTTACAGCCTGTGAAACTCTGTACACCTTTGTACAAGTTACCATGGTGACGATATACTCCAATTTTGTGATGGTAGTTTCCTATAAAGCTCCAGCTCTATAATCTCTACACTGATTAACAAGCATGATATTGCGACCAGCACAGTAGCTATGCTCATGTTGATATTGTCCAATTCCGAATGCACAACAAAAATGACATCAGTTTTGTGTTGATGATTGCCCGCCGTAGTACAAGACGGCGTAGTATTCAATGCGTGATCATAAAAATAATAGTTACAAGTTCTTCTTTCATCTTGGATGAATATTAACAAGCTGGGGGGATGTTAGCTCTCCGATAAGTACTTGCCTGGATGGAAGGAACAAAGAATAAACGAACAACATTAAGTGATACCGTCATCATAACACAACATTATCATCTTTTATTTACATGAATATGAGAATAGCCATAGAGTACAATCCTGAGCTTGCTGGTGTGTACGCAGGTGCTCGGGATCATTTCGGCTGATGGGAGTTCATGTCAGCACTGGAATATGCTCTGAGGGAAGTGGGACGGTTGGGATCCGTTTTAAAACCGGTTTAACCCACCAGAGTCTGGTCCTAAGTCCAGAGACCTCAGAGAATTGTTTGATGCCTACCCAAGACAAGAAAATATGCAGCTCAAGAAATACTTCCCAAGACATAATGGAGTGCTCATCTGTATTAGGGTGAAATAAGGCTCGGAAGGTGACTGCGCTGGTGCTCTACCAATGAATTACTTCTCTTATCATGACTGCATGAACATTACCAATTTCACAAAAAAGAGGAAACTTTTCAAGTGAGTCTGCTGACATTAATTTCCACAATTTTTTTTTAATATACAAGGTTTACTTTTCAGTTTTGAATATTTGCCAATTGTATTATACACTTTTCAGCTTTAAATCCTCCAATCATCTCACCTGATGTAAATCTTTTCTTCACTAGTGATAACCTATATGATGTGTTGAGTAAGTCTATATCCAGACCAGACAACGTCGTCCCTTCGCTTGAGAATTGCACAGCTAGAGTTGACGGTTTACTGGGCCCTTCCGTCAGCTCAAACTTGGCCCTTAAGGAACCCGTTGCAGCGGCATCGCTGACGTCGCCAATCTTCCATAGCGCCCTCTTGCTTTCAGCAGACCTGCGAATAGAAAGATAAGGTAATTACTGTAATTTTGAAACTCCTTGCAAATTCATTGATTAGCCCCTGTTTTTGCAGTAAATCAAAAGTAAAGACCTCAATGTCAAAAGATCCAGGCGATGTTATGGGCTAAGTGCAACAAAGTCGCATCTCCACAGCACCACTGAGCAATGATGTATATATGCAATTGGGGTTATGAATAACATTAGCCAGGTAGCAAATGGAGATACAGCTTTGTTGAACTACGTTCTCGATGCATGCTAATTTGGGATACTGTGTAAACCCTGTTCGCGCTACGAATGAAGGTCCCCAGTGGGTGTTTCTTGTCATTTTATGGACCAGTAATTGATCTAAATAGCCAAAACTGTCTTGGGCCTTGACCCTCTGACTCAAAGACAATAAATTTGGTCCAGTTTGGTTTAGTTTTTCCCAGGTCAAGTGTATTAACAATTATTTAGAAACATTGACAGATTTGGCAAATTTTGCATAATGGGACCTTCACAGTTTATAGCAAGGTTTACAGTTTTCAGGCTATTCAGTGTTTGCAACAGGTAAAAAATGCAGAATCCTAATATCACACACACATGATTTCGAAGTTTTACTTGGAAAATACATGGTGATAGACAGTTTTGCACATTTGCTTGGGAGTTTCATCTTATTCCTCTATGCAATACAGCTAACATTTCTTAAGCTGTCCAGTCTACTAGTCACAGCATTGTGCGATGCTGTGATCTGCATAATAACACAATAAAATTAAAATATACACTCGGAGTAGTATCGATATCACTATGGAGGTGTTCCTGTTGGCCCTACAGTATGATAGCTCATGTTTTTGGTGAGGTCACTGATAAAGACTTTCAAAGACAGCTTCCAATCAAAATTGTGTAGCCCTGCGATATCGCAACAAAGTTGAACAAAAATCACCTCTCGGTAATGACTAAAATCCATCGTGCGATAAGAATTTAGAATGCGGAGATAGTAAAATCTTCATTGCAACCACGAAATCGCAGCCAAGACGTGGAATATACCCATTTATAAATCTACTGTTTAGCTGCAGGGAAGTTGATGCCAGGGTCAGGGGCAGTGGCAGCACCAGGATTTTTTTTCGGGGGGAGCAAAGTGAATTTCAGTGGGAGAAAATCAACCAATTTTGCACAAAATTGCCGCAAAAAGTGGTAATTTGTGTGATATTGGGGTTTTGCCTCAAAAGTGTGGGAGGCAGGAAAAATATTTGGGGGGGGGGGGGGCAAACTGGGGGAGGGGGCACTGGTCAGGGGGTACCCTTACCATGTTGCAGCGGGTTTTGACTGCATGACAGTGACCCCTCCGTCCACAGGCACCAGTAATGTGACATTGTTGAGAGGCACTGTTTGGTCCATAGCTGTCCCATTGAAGGCATAGTCCACTCGGACTTCCGTTGTGCTTGGTTCGCACTTCCAGTAACTGCACAGGTGTAGTGGTGTTGACTGGCCCTCTGTCTCAGCTTTCACCTGGGAGAAAGATTGAGGTAATTTATGTGATTCATCAACTTTTTATTTATTTTCTCCTAGTTTCACCTGGCCCAGCTCAAAGTCAAGAACTTCAAAGATCAAACTTCCCACTTTCAAGGGCCAATACTTGTTGACAGGTTTACCGAATGTATATAATTATATACAGACTTTTAATAAAATACACATTAATGTTCCTGAAAAACGCATCAAATATCTTATTATATCAGAATTTCTTCTATAAAAATTTCAAGGGTTTTCAAACCATCAAATTCAAGAAGACATTGAAAACAGATGCACAATGAATGCTGTGTAAGTAACAGTTAACTGGAACATGCCATAGAATTCTGCCTACAAGCATATATGCCCCTAAAGAGGGTGTTTTTGCCGAAAGAGAGAAGGCTGACACTCTTCGCAAAAACATTATTTGGAGTTTGAGTAACTATAATACTGATACAGGTGGCTGTACAAGCATGTATTATTGTAAGACCACTCTATTGTAATGTTTTTGGGGATGGTATTTGCCTTTCGTCTCTTTCATCAAAAAAACCCTCATTTATAGGCATACATGTTTGTAGACAGAATTCTAACTTATTCCAGATTAGTGAAGGGACTGCTTACCTGGTATTTTAAAACATCTACATTGAAGTATGAAGCTGCTACATTTTTGCCGGCCTTATTTTTCAATAACATCACCAAATTGGACATGTTGAAGTAATAGCCTTGGTTTTCTGACGATGTTTGATCTAAATCACTGTTGGTAGAGAAAAGATTATAGGAGAGAAATTTAACCCCCTGGACACTACTGGTCATCTAACAGCATTTCTGATTGGTTGATAACTTGAAATGCTCATTACAATTGCCAATTATGACTAGGCTTTAAACTATTTATGGTCAAACTTGCAATTGCAGATGATCTTATTAATACCCTCCTTGATTGGTTCAAAATTGGACACAATATTCATTTTGGCCAATTGGCAGGTAGTTCTCATGGGATTAAGCATATTTGCACATCAAAATTCTTTGTAATTGATCTGTGTTGGGTTTGTTAGTGGGTCTTATTGTTACCTTTATATGATAGTTGCACCACTCAGTTCATCACATACATCCTATAAATTTGTATTGGCAATACCTGACCGACCCTAATGGTCATATCGTTCCAACAGTCGCAGCGGAGGATTCAAAAATTGCTAGTGATCCAACGCTTGTAGCATTTTCACAACAGTGTGCAATCACTGCAAGTGGCTGAGTGTCAAAGTTGCCTTGAAGTCAACCGGCTTACGACTTGACGCTTGGGTATGCTAGCCACTTATCGATTAGATATTGGCAGTCGCTTTGCTGATCAGCGACGCAAGTGTCATCATAAAAAAATGCTCGATTCCTGGCGATTGCTTAGTATGATTGCCCTTATTGATAGGCTCCACCATGAGTTTTATTTTTTTTTTTTTTTTTTTGGGAAAAGCAAAACAAAAATGGTGCTCCTAGCAAAAAAAGGAATTTCTTATACATCAGAAGTTGGGCTGATGCCCTCAGTTAATGTTGTAATGTTGGACTTACTAGTCGTGACTACAACTTTATTCGACTTAAGTCACCCAAGCCTTGTGTCTACTCACCTAGTTATGAGTTGTTTGTTTGGTACTATCTGTTCTAGTCGACTAGAGTTCTTTATTTGGAATGCAAGGACTGGTGGCGAGGGGTTACTAGTTAACGCCTGGATTATGCCAGCCGGGAATGAAAACATGATATCGCCTGTGATCTTTACTAAACATCTGAAATGAAAAACAACAACAGCTTGAATATAGAGATGGTAATAATTAATTAAACAAACAGTTCTCCATACACAAACATGATTTCATGAAGGCCAGCTGTACATGTTGTTTCAATCGGTTTTCAAAAGAGCTCGTCCAGAGAATAGGCTATGGGGGAATCACCCCCTCCCCCCCCCCCTAAAAATTGATTTTTGTCCTTTTTTGTACAAATATAGTCAATGTTATTCCAGAAATGTGAAAAAAAATCAGGAAATCCAGAAAAATTACGTCTCTGCAATTAAATGTTCAAGATGAAATCCTTACAAACCTTATAGAAGACCTTAATCTTCCACACAGGGGGAGTAAATTTCAAATGGGGTTACCTGAATGTGTAACTCCATTTGAAATCCACACACCCTGTGTGGAAGTTTAAGGTCATGTCTTCCATAGGGGGTGTATGGATTGGATGTGTTCTTCCCAGTGAATACTAAAACCTTTTTAAATGTTTTTCTTTGGTCAAAATTCTTTAATAACATTAATGCCGGGTTATGCAAAGGTCATGATAACTTTTTAAAAAATTTTGAAGGGAAAAACACGGCAACAACATAATGTAAAATGTTGTCAAAAAATTATTGTAAAATATATTTTTGCAAACAATTTTGCAACATATTTTATCAACACATAAATAACATTTGTTTTAGAATGTTTTGCAGCAAAAATGTTTTTGAACATTATTAACACATCTATATTATATATAGCCTTTCCTGACCTTTTTCAAATGTTTTCGAAAAGTTTGTGTTTGCTGGGTTATAGTTACCCTATCAAACAAACACACACCTGCCCGGTCCCACATACAAAGTGAGAGCGCCCACACTTTGTGCGTAAAATCTGTACATTCATACTGAGACATTCACACACATTAAAAGCCAGAAAAGTTTATAAGAGTGTTTTTCATACACCCCATACAGAGTGAGGTCTGCCTATGTCAAAGATATCCCTTTTTTTACTGTGTTTACCAATGTTAAGAACTTTGGTTTGATACAAACACATCGCAACTTACTTTGATTGGTCAGTTCCCTTGAAGTAAGCACTGACCGATTCGCTGAAGGCTACTGCAATAGGTATGGTGTCCGACATGCACAATGTGAGTGGACTAGGTCCTCGTGATGTGCCTATCGCTATGGACGAACCACCGAAAGGCGATGACGATGATGCGAGTGACGATGAGCTGTCTTGTCGTAAGATTGGTGGCGTTTCATGGCCTGGTACAGGAGACTGGGATAAAAAATAAAGGAAAGTGTTCAGATTTTTATACAATTTTCTTCAACAAAGAATACAGGTCTGAGAATGAACTTTCATGGAAAACCTGAACAGATAGAAAAACCTAATAAATCATGTACGGGTGCGAGTCATGGGTAATTACCAAGGACATGGAAAACAAGATCAATGCATTTGCAACATCTTGCTACAGAGTCATGTTAAACATCAAGCGTGTGGATCGGATTCCAAATGAAACCATCTACAACCTGACCACTCCACTGGTTGCCAGAGTCAAGATTCATCAACTCAAATTTCTCGGCCATATACTGCGTCTTGAAGATGGCGAGCCTGTGAAAGAATTATGCGCTTTATATTCCACCACATGGGAAGAGGAAACCGGGAGGGCCGCGCACACTGTATACTTACAGTATGTCCAGCACCTCCTGGGAGATACTGAAGGGATGCTGCCCAAGATCGCATTAGTTGGAGAAAGCTTGTAGTCGCCTGCTCCGCAGCCGACTGATGATGATGATGAATAAATCATGTCCAATCGAACAACAACAACCCAAAATGATGTGTGATTTTGTTAACAAAAAAACCCTGAATTCAGGTAAATCTGAAAATTCTCATGCCTGAGAACAACATGGGACTGACTTTTACAACAGTTAAAGGGGTGTGACCCGATCGGCATCAAAAGCAAAAACTGAGATTCTGATAACAGAAGAAAGCTCGTATTTTTCTGATTACCCCGATTGTTCAAGATATGTTTCGTTTAGATGGTGTGAACCAAGACATGGTGAATTGTGGTAACCACAACTGGAACTGTGTACTATTCTATGGGGGATTTTTATACACATTATTGCTCATCATATCTAAACCACTGGCACTGGAGCAATACATCTCATAATTTGGAAACATATTGTTTAATGGTTGGCCTCAATGTAGGACAGAAAAAACATTAAAAAAATTGGACCCCCCTTAACTTGCTTTCCCATATGCAAAGATTCCCCTGTAACTAATTTCCATTGTAAAATATGCATCTGTTACACTCCAACCAAGATCAATCTTCAAAACCCAATCATTTTATTCTACCTACCTGTACCCCACTCATAGGTCTTGACGGCGGCCTTGGAGGAGGGAAACCAGCTAAACTTGTCGGTGTGTTAGCGCCCCCTAAGCTATGCCTCTGCTTCGGCGGTATTGCTGGAGGTAAGGAGTCTCCTGTCGTTGTCGGACTATGCAATAAATCTGTTGTGTCTGGTAGCGGAGAGAAATGCAGGATTGATAGTTAGAAATGGAATGGAGGGCTATAAAATCAAACTTATATACTGATCAAGTACAACATAAGGTATTGTATACTATACAGCGCAGTATTTTCACGGCACAAAATTGCTTGGTGATAAATTTCCTTTTAATTAATATCTGCACAAAATAATATTTGTCCCCTCTCCCTCCAGTAACTATAAAACCTACAAATGATGATGATGAATAGTGGGTTGGTATGATGAATATGCATATAGTGATAATCTAATATACCCTAAACTACATTGTATGAACAACTATCCCAAAATACTGTACAGGTTGAGCATGATTATAGTGATTATATACAAAGCTACAGCAATTTTCACAATTGTTCAAAGTTTAAGTGGCATTCTTCTGTTAGATCCTGTTTTTTCTTATAAACCTTTTGCATATATATCTGGATTTCTTCTTACATGCAGGTACTCAGATGTGACGTGATGGGAGCATGTCACTGAACTCTGATCAATTATGAAAATACCTGCTGTAAAATTATTCAAAGCCACTTCCTTATACTACGCTACAAAAATCCTATTGAGGCTGCCTGCACAGGTACACAGTCATCAAGGCACCTGGCAGGTACACAAAGAGTACCTACAGAGGTACTCTGCTGATACTGCACAGGATCCACCATCAGAGTACCTGTGCAGTAGCAGAAGAGTACCTGTGTAGGTACTCTGTGTGTACCTGTACAGGCCTGCTCATCATGTCCACTCTAGTCAGCCTAATGATAGTAATTAGGGAACAAACCAAAAGACCAGTTAAGTCCTATAATTAAATTAGTTTTATTTCGGCAAAAATGTATAGATACATTTCACATTCATTCTAATGGCCATTAAGATTGCTGAAGATTATTTGTAAGCTACGGCAGTGGTTAGAAAATATCACTTTACATACATTGTATCTCCTAAATTCTAATGATCCTACATTATTTTCTAGATGGGGGAGTATTCTATTGCGAATGATATTATTAATCTATAGAGCTTCATCGATAATTTGGTTTGTTTCCTTAAATCCATTGGGTACTTTTTCAAGTTTGCGTAATATACCCATCTCCTGGTAGGTTTTGCAGTTACTTAATTAAAATGTTTGAAGAATTGAGCATGACATTATTGATGCCATTATGTCTAGGGAATAATGACATCATTGATGCCAATAATGTTCTAGGAATAAACCATCTCGGCATTCTCCAAGATAGTTGGCAGCAGAATTGAAATACTACATCATCAAATACCAAAAAGTACCATTGCACTCTAGTTCTAATTCGAGCATTAAGAATGCAAATTGGTGTTTGATGACATAATTTTCAACCCTGCTGCATTCTGGGAATGCTACAATGGTCTTGCGTTACAAAAGCATGATAGGATTTTTGATTGGTGCAATGTTAACTGGTTTACAAATCATTATGTGGTGTGTACAGTCATGGGTTAGTACTGCAGTATTTTATAATTGTCCTTCAACAACAAAGGAAGGAGAGCAATTAAACTGACACCTTCCCTAAAAGCCCACTTCACACCCCTCAGAAGTGCAATTCACAGCTCTCCTTAATAATGATTAAAATGAGCTATTCCATTTGAAATCTATACGCCCCTGTGGAAGACATGACCTTAATCTTCCACACAGGGGGTGTAGATTTCAAATGGTGTCACCATTCAGGTAATCCCATTTGGAATTCACACTCCTTATGTAGAAGATCAAGGTCACATGTTCCATAGGGGTTTTTCAACTGGAAGAGTCCATTGTATGCCCATTTTGTCTAGTAATAACAACTCTCATACAACTCTCCTAACATCTATTTATCAGGACGCTTTATTTTTACCCACAAAACTAAAGCCCAGCTACTGGTTCTTATTTGGACCCCTATCTCACTGATCTGTAATCTATACCCCTGGTCTACACCTATACCATTATACAGTGCATACTTTGATTACTAATTTCCTATTTCCCCCTTTCATTATTTTAGTTTCATTAATCAGTCTCACATAGGCAGGAATCATTTGATTTTTATTCCTTGTGTGAAAAACCGATATATTAATCAGAAGTTCACTAGCATCCCAATCTATGTAGTTGAATTCAATGCAATTCAATCACCAGTAGCTCTGCGTTTTTTGACCACAGCTGAATCGCTGAACATCATTTGCACATTGGTCTATTCCAGTTAAAATCAACATCCCCTATTGTGGACATGACCTTAATCTCTCACACAGTGGGTGTAGATTCCCATTTAGGTATAATCCCCATATGAAATTCCCACTGTGTGGAAGATTAATAAGGTGATGTCTTCCACAGAGGGTGTATGGATTTCAACTAGAATGACCTGATCCACACCCACCTTTCCTCACCAGTGATTTCTCTCTTGATCACAGCAAATGCTAGTAGGCTACGATATATATATGTGCATAATTCTATGCTTCAAATGGCTATATCTAATTTATACAGTATATATACCGTACTGCTTGTCACCTCAAGATTGGAGTGAACATCACTGTGTGTTTTAGGTTGCGTAGCCTTCAAATGCGCACACTGATCACAGCATAATGCCCTCGCTTGTAAAAGCGGCACATTTGTAATGCTCTCCCACATATAGCGACACATTTTACCATCACTACAAGTCTTGAGGTGACAAGCAGTATAGTTTTCTTATACTTGGCCCTCTTCCAGCCGTTGATGCCATTTCGCCTTGACTAACTCCAATCGGGCCAGAATTAGCGAAGCCAAGCTACATGAGGGATGATCAAAACTCGACCGCTGGTTCCGTTAGAGCTGGTTTCTATTGTTCCAAACAATGGAACACAGTTCAACTGTCGGTGACCGCATGTCAACTGGCAGTTGAGTTATGAGTTCATCCCTAATCGTCCTTGCTTTCAGTTTTCAGGCTACACAATTGTCCTCGTTTTCAGTTTTCTGCTTTGCTTATTCCGGCCTGATTGGTGCTAGCCGAGCCAAACGCCATCAACGAGTTGGAAGGGGCCAACTATAAGAAAACTCTACAGTTGGTCAGATTCCTTGAACTAATTAAAACTGCATTCAATCCGTCATGCATGTATTTACAGATTTCCTTACAGTGTGTTGTAGTGACTGTTTTATTTCTGGGCCTCCTGATATAGCGTGTCTTACGTGGCCATGTATCCACTCCCGTACCTGTCCTACGTGGACTATGACGACTTACTGGGCGGTGATCTTAAACAGGGAAGATGAAGGATACAGTGGATATTGAGATTCATCTTGGGAATCACCACCACCTTTGACCTTCCACATATGCTTGATGAAGATGTTGCCTCATGCTTTCTCAAGAATCTATCAAAAGTTGTTTTCTCTTTAAGAAATTAAAGATAGAGCATCGAAAACTTGTTGGAAATTCTTTGTTTTTTAAATGGATATTTTCCATCTCAATCAGTTTCATTCCGGTCCGACCTACTCTTGCCTGTTTTATAGATGCTCGTATTAGCAGTACAACTTTAAAAAGGCATTTAAGTGATCCACAGCCTCATCCCCCACTTTTCTAAAAAAAAGTTGAGATTTTTACATCACTGGAAACCTCTGGCTACATAATGTTTATGTACAAAATATTTCTTGCAGATTAATTCGTTTAGCAAAGATATCGTGAAATTTGAATTTCGTTCTGGTGCACCAGAACGAAATTACAACGCATTGTCTATGGAGCAGTGTAATACACATAATCATGCATAACTCGCAAAACGCAAAAATCGGAATCGACTGAAATTTTAGGAATAGGTTTTTTTTGTGGATATCTAATGAAAAATGACATAAATAGAGGATGCTAGGATCACAAAATACTCCTTTAATTTGTGTTGTCAAAAGATATACAGAGCTTCCCAACTTTTTTTGGAAACACTTGCTCCATCTTGTATTGAAAATAAGACTTACAGAACCCACATCAAATTTGGACAATTAGATAGAATCTTGAGACCCCAAGTTCAAATCTCTACACCCCAGGCTCAGATCTTCTGCTTTATTAACCTCAACCGAAAATAGCACATTCAGACTAGAGATGAGCTCCAACGCTCCTTTTATCAGAGAGTACAGTAAAAATTCATCTCAGCACTGCACCTAAACATAATTAGGAAACACAATTTCTGCGAATAATATTTAAATAGTTTTGAATTTTTTCTTGAGAAAAAGCAACATCTTCACTAAGCATCGGGCTATTCAAGTTGAACCCATACACCTCCTATGATACAAAGAACCGTAATCACATACATAGGGAGTGTAGATTTCAAACGGAGTCACCAATTAAGGTAACCCTATTAGAAATTCACACTCCCTGTGTAGAAGATTAAGGACACATTTTCCATAGGGGTATGGATTTCAACTAAAATAGCCCATGAGAGCCTCACCACTCTACGGAATCAATTAGCAGCCAATGCAGAATCACAGATTGTTTTTATTTCCTAAGGGCAGTGACACAGTTGCATTGTGGGGCACTATTAACACTTCCTGTGCACAACACATAAATGGGAATATTTCCATCCCTGCACATCTAAAATGGCCACCATGAAACATCCAAGATGGCCGCCATGACATGAGCGGCCATCTTGGATGTGTAGTAAAGATGAATCAAAAAACTGTTTTTGAGGAATGACGAATATCATTTGAAATGAGGTAATTGTAGTATGTGTTTTCCTCACTTGCATATCACTTGATGGCTGCCATGAGCTTGAGCGCCATGAGTAAGGGGTGGGATTTTTTTGTTGGTACATTTCTGTACAGTGAGCAATAGAAGTGTTAAATTGCAATCATAACCCATACAGGCATCAACAATAGAAGAAAACAGTCAGCCATGAATAATATCGCATTAATTCACCATTTCATATAATGCAGGCATGAGAAGGCATATATTATACCGATACACCTGTATTCATTGATGTCACTGCCCCCGAGGAAAGAAAAGGCAATCTTGGTTATAATTAACATAAATGTCAGTATATGCATGTCATGGTAATTTCCGAACCAGCACAATGCAAATGACAAGAACAATGCACATCTCCTGTAGGCAATGGACTATTCCATGAAATCCATACACCCCTATGAAAGACATGAACAAAATCACCCACACAGGGGGTATAGATTTCAAACGCAGGTAACCCCATTTGAAATTCACACTCCCTGTGTGGAAAATTAAGGTCATGTTTTCCAGGGGGGGTACATAAATTTCAACTGGAATAGTCCAATTGGCTAATATTCCAAGACACCATTATGTCATTCAACTTGTTCCACACTTAGACATTCAAAATAGTTTTATGTGATGAGCATTGTGCAAAAAAATGAATTGGAGGCATGTAATATCCATTTCCAGATACAACCATCAAAATCATGCACAGGCAATGTTCTCATAACAATATCATATGATATCTCTGTATCAACCTCCTAGTACTACATTTACCATTGTGTATATCACGCAGCTATGACCACAACCACCTGGAGACGTGGTTAGCTACACTGACCATGGAGGTAGCAAATGCTCTTAAATCCATGTAAATCTACGATACCGGTACATTGTAGCTGTCTTAATCCTATGTATTTGCATCTGCATGGATACTTTAATAGTAGTCTTGGTCATGGGTATAGAGAACACAACATGGCCATGCATAACATTGAAGGTGATACATAGTTATACATGCCCTCTGCAATGTAACTTAGGATATTGTTACGAGAATCTAACCTCGGGTTCACTTGCTCAACTGTTTAATAAGCACCAGAGCTGTTCAAATACATGTATCAGAAACTTCTGATTCAATTGTGATATGATTTCCAGTGAAATTTAAAATAATAGACGTCCAACTCATGATCATTCTTTGCATGCTCTTATCACACATTATTATAGTTTATACTAGTTACAGCTACAGCTTGCTCACAGCTAGTTACATCATTTTTGCTCTTCCATTTAAAATTCCATTTAAAATTTTGGAAATATGAATGGAATGGAATAAACACATTAGGCAGCTCTATTTGAAACTCATCCTCCCTATGTAGAAGATTCAGGTTGAATCTTTCTCAAAGGGTGTATATGAAACTCAAATGGAGCTGCCTAATGTGTTCATTCCATTTGAAATTCATACTCCTCTGTGAAGATATTTCCCAAATATTCCACAGAGGTAGTATGGATAAACTGGTATAAACCCCATTGGTAACATCTATGGTCTACTGTACTATGCGACTTGAAGGTACAATCAGTGATTTTTGTGGAAGTATTCAAATATTTGAAATTGATAGGAATAGCTTAAAATTGATAGTCTACCAATTCTAACTAGAATTTTTTTCATGTGAAAAAATTTACACACAATTTTGCTTAATTTTTATACAATTAAAAAATAATTAGGTAACTTCTGCCTTATCAATTGTAGAAAATGTTAGTACACTTATACTTCATTCAAAAATAAAACAAAAATAAAAAGCTGATGACTTTTCAGATTTTCTGACTCAATGAATCACTGATAAATGCCTTTAAGCTGGTGCTTATGAGTTCTAGGTTACATTTCTACATAAAGTACTATTAAACTACATTAAGTACTATAGCCAGATTAAGATGGTTTCCATTAAATTAAGGTTATATCTGTTGCATGTTCTCTATTTATCTATGTTCTATTTAAGCAATTATATTCAATTTAAAAAAAACAACAAGTAGAGTAAACACCAATAATGAAAACTTGTGCCCCAACTTTTTTGGTATGAATTGGCAAATTCACAATGGCTCTAAACCCAAGGCCATTTTATACCATTCTACTGAAAGCCGTGTTCACACGTGGCATACATGCACAAAACCAGAAGCAGACTCACAGGGTCTGCCAAAATTTCTTTGCATATACCACAAAAACAAAGCCAAACATGATTGTTTAATAAAAAACCTCATCACATTGAATATACAAATTCCTTATTCATCCAATCTCATGTTGCTAAATGTGCAGAAGGAATTTCCCCATGAATGGCACTTCCTTGATTTTCTCATAAGTGTTCATTCCATGAAAAATGGTCTCAAAAAGAATTTGCATGATTCAATGGGCTATTCCAGTTGAAATCATACATCTCCTATGGAAGACATCACTTTTTTATAATCTCTCACATGGGGGGTATAGATTTCAAATGGAATAATCCATTCAAGTAACCGCATTTGAAATTCATACTACCTGTGTGGAGGATTATGGTCATGTCTTCCATAGGTGGCGTATGGATATCAACATGAATAACCCAATTCACCAGCGAAGTGGTTACATAACTTCCTGATAACTGTATCACGCGCCTTTGGAATTGGTAGTACATGTCACAGACTTTGTGTTGCGATCATTTCGATCATGGTGCAGAACTCAAAAGCGTGATCCAGTTGACATGGTGATGATAATAGGATTACATGTAACACTTCGCTGGCGAATACCATGGCAATCTTGCGTTAATACCACCAGTGACATCATACAATCACAGCATAAAGTTGTACACTATCATAACAGATAAATACAATACAAGATTACCAATACCATCACCATAATATTAGTTGAAAAATAGAACATGAAATAAACTTGCTAACAGCGGCGGCACCAGGAATTTTTTTTTTTTTTTTTTTTTTTTTTTTTGGCGGGAAGGGGGATAATTTGACATGGGGTGGGGGAAATAACTAACATTTTTTAAAATCTACAATTGGGCAATTATGGCTCCAAATAGTGGATTTTTGACAATTTTTGTCCTGATGAGGTGGACATACTAAGGAGAGACAAAACTTGAGGGGAGGAAAATGCCACCTGGTGCCACCACGGCTTGTTAAAAGTAATTTACCAGTTTATTAATAGCAGAGTAGATCAATAATATCAATCAGCCATTCCAAGATAGCAATTAGATGGAAAGAAAAGTAATCAGAAAAGTTAATACTGAAGAAATATATATTAGTACCACAATACCATTAAAATAGCAGCAATTAAGTGTGTGCATAACGCTAACAGGTTGCAAACAGACTTTGTAACAGTATGATTTGTAAATAAACAATACACCTTTAATTATTCACTATTGTGGATTTTGTTACTTTTCTCTATAGCTTGAATTTTTTAGTGCGACGACTGTTGAATTGATGTTTCTACACCTACGCTATTATCACCTTGAAGTATATTCTCAAACCATAAATCTCCTTCACTATCTATGCTCAAACTTAGGGCACAGTTCACAACTTGATAAAGTAAAACATCAACCAGTGAACTTGTGCTAAATACATGGTGAAAAAAATCACTTCACACGTAAGTTGCAAACTTATTCATTAATTTGACCAATTTAAATTGAGCAACTCCTTTACTAGAACTACAGTGAGAATATAATTCAAGGTGATAGGACTATTTTTGTGTGTGATTCCGATGTGTGGAAAATATGGTGTGTGCATAAAATTAAAGGCTAATTGCTGTAAAAAAGACCCTGTACTGGTGAAGTGAGTTACTACTATATTTCACACACACTACATACAATGATGAAACTACAAAGCATATTGCTACATCTTTTGTTCACTGACCAGTACTATACATTACATATAATTTATTTTAAACCATTTTGTCGCTGCAGCATAAGACGCAAAAAAATTACAATTGTACAACCCAATTTAATTCAAGATTAACAATTTTACTCTAAAAGAATTAAAATACCTTGAGGTGTAAATACTCTGATTTATTCATTATATTTCCTTTCCTACCCAAACCACATCTTTACCCTATCCCCTACACTATCAACCTATACGCATTCCTCTCCCAGATTGGGCCCACCACCAACAAAGCACACTGGGGTATACCAGTTGAAATCCATACACCCCCTATGGAAGACACAAGCTTAATCTTAGGATTGTAACCCTGAATGGATGACTCCATTTGAAATCCACACACCCTGTGTGGGACATTAAGGTCATGTCTTCCATCTAGGGGTGTATAGATTTCACAGCAATAGCCAATGAAAGGCCCATTAAAGATATTGCTGACAAAATGCAAATGATTTTGAACACTTATGGGCCACACACCATGATATTTTTTTCCACAAAATAAAACATCCCACTTTAATTTGTTTGATCATGACATCAAAGTATACCGGTATATAAACTATGTTAATGTTTCAACC
The DNA here is from genome assembly GCF_039555335.1 of Amphiura filiformis. Classification (NCBI taxonomy): domain Eukaryota; kingdom Metazoa; phylum Echinodermata; class Ophiuroidea; order Amphilepidida; family Amphiuridae; genus Amphiura; species Amphiura filiformis. Next base: position 8,554,304 of record NC_092646.1, on the reverse strand, counting down.
CGAATAGCAAACCATCGTCCAATGATAATGCTTTAACCCTCATACCAAACCAAACACCGTGCAAATAATAGGAATTTGATGAAGTGATGGGGAGGCAATGGGTTAGTATTCCTCTCAGGGAGAATCAGGGTTAAGTTACTTGGAAATATGGTTAAATAATCCACACTCCTTGACAAAAATATTGATATGTGTTGCTTGGTTATATGGAGTGTTAAAGGTGGTAATCTTGGTTATACTATTACTGCTTTGTTGTGATTTTGGATAATGCACCAAAATGTCTCTATTGTAACATATGTCATCATGATACATACATAAGTGGGACAACACAGAAATATCTCACTAGGGATTTAAAAGTTCACAAGATCAATTTTCGAGATATTTTCTAGATCGCCGAGATGAGCTGCCAAAAGACCTGGTACAAGTACATTTTGCTTAGTTCATAAAAATTGATTGTTGAACATGTTGATAGGGCATCGATGCGAGCAAATGGCACATTATGGCTTAAATTGCCAGAATTAAACCCCGGATAAAATTTTACTTACAGCACTTAAATTCAAAGCTTCAAATTTTTAATTGCCGACATATGAGCCAAATTTCTATTCCAAATGTTCAGGCATGAAAATATATTTCCATGAAAAAACAGGAAAATTGTGTCAAATGTGGCAAAAACACTTCAAAACAGGATAAAAATAGGAAATTTGGGCAACAAAAAAGCAAGAATTCCTGCCTAAGCATGGAAATTCTCACGCCTGTAATGTTAATTTTATTTTCAAACAGCAGTACGTAAGTATCACCAAGACTGCACCTGTTAGTAGTTATGATGTAACAATTTCAAATGAATGAAAATCAACAGAAAGCATATACCTATCAGAATCGTCACCGCAGCACCATTATCTGAACAAAACATTCAAATTCATTTCATGAATGCAAAAAAAACATGACTGAAAATTTGCAATGTACGAGGCAGCCATTTGCTAGATGTAGTTATGATACATGTACAAGCAAATGTTGAAATGGATTTTTTTCACTTATTGACAAATTCACAAAGTGTACAAAATTAATCACTGCATCGCATATGGATGAAGCTCTGAACTTAATTTCCCATTATTTATGTGAAATTTGTAACTATTTCTTTTAAATTATATTATATTTGGTAAATTAAATTGTATTTAGAAGTAAACACTATCATTGAATCTTCCAAAATTGTCTAATTTCCAAAATTTGCTTTAATTATCTGTTAGTTGTGTGGTCTATAAAATTTTAAGAAAGATCTTATCATAATCTAGCATACACCAGGCACAAAAAGAAACTTGTCAGTTATATTCATCCTTGCTGTTCAATAACTTGATAATTTTGGATTATTCTGAAATATACATTTTGTTAATTGGACTTTATGTTCTCATTTGACACCCTGTTCGTGAAAAACGAACAAGAATTGACCAAGATATGCGCCTCCAAAGCCTCAAACCCCAAAATCAAAAGTTGCATTTTCAACGATTTTCAATGGGAACGCATCGTTGTATTGCACACAAGCACCACGGGCCAATCAATAAAGCACACAGTGTAACAGGCACAATTGAATCGTTAAAATTGCAACTTTTCATTTTGGGGTTTGAGAGTTTGGAGGCGGATATGTTGGTCAATTCTTGCTCAATGTTAACGAACAGGGTGTCAAATGAGAAAGAAAAGTCCAATTAACAAAATGTATATTTCAGAATAATCCAAAATTATCAAGTTATTGAACAGCAAGGATGAATATAACTGACGAGTTTCTTTTTTTGTGCCTGGTGTATAATACTCTGTTTAGTAATTACATTTAGAAGTTAATTCTTATCATTTCCACTTATTTCAAGTTTAAAAAGTGCATATGATTAATAAAAGAGTGCATATGACTATGTAATGGTGATTCTCAACCTATATTCATTTATCATAAATTTTCCGTTCAAATCAAACAAAACTTTCATTAGGATGTGGGTAGAGCAAACTCAGTAAGCAAAGTTCTTTGTATCAAATCCAGTACATGCACTCACTTGTGTATGTTTCAGCAACTACTATTTCCCTTTTCAACACTTCATGAGATTTGACTGCTGCTGACAACCGATACCTGATTAATTTCCAGCGCTGATCTGAAGAGTTGCCAGTTGGTTTTCCTTTAAGGGATTTTCTTCATCACTGTTTCAGAAACTCATCACTACTGTCCTTCAAGATAGATAGGATTAATTGAACAAGGTCACCACATGAACAGAGATGAAGGCCAGTATCAGTTTTCTCATGTTTTCGATTAAGTTTCTGCAACAGGTTATTTGCATAAGAGTAATTGAACAAGGGCACCACATGAACAGAGATAAAGCCAGTATCAGCTTTCTCATATTTTCGATAAAGTTTCTGCAACAGGTCGCTTGTCAGTAGCAGCATTTCTCATCAAAAGTTGAAAAAGGCAACAGTGGTTGCTGAAACATATACAAGTAAGTGCAATTTACTGGATCTTATACAAAGGACCTCTTGTTTACTGAAAGAACAATTCTATTTCAATAGCATTGGTTATGATTATCACACACGCAAACGAGGGGTGATTAGGTGGGCAGATGGAGATAGAAAACGTCTTACTTTCAAATGGACTGGACCATCGCTTGTTCGTCAGTGTCGGGGTTGTATTGGGGGACGTTGGCGGGGTCGTTGTTGGGGTTATCGTATTCGGGGTCGATGAGGACACAACACTGGAGTCATCGTCCATAGAGAAGGCCCTAAGCGCAGCGTACTTATCAGCTACCGGTGCAGCTAAAACAATTGGAAATGATAGGCATATGGATGGTTAATTATTGCAATGGCGGACTCTAGTTTTCCCTTCTTGGATTCTAACAGGCCTGAAATTTGGATTCTAACAGGCCTGAAATTTGGATTCTAACAGGCCTGAAATTTGAATTTTTTTAATATAAAGTATCGTTTTTGAACCGTTAAGGGCAGCTTTTGTTCATTGCCACAAAAGCAGCAGCCTTTTTTGCCTGTGTTTGTTCTTACAATTTCAATCTAATACAGATCTGTTAGTGTCTATATTGGGCTCTTCCAGCTGAAATCTACATTACCCCTGTGGAAGATTTAGGAAATATCTTTCACAGGCGGAGTATGTTTTGCAAATGTAATTGGTCAGTTCGAAACTCATACTCCCTCTGTGGAAGACTTTAGCTAAATCTTTCACAGGGGTAGTGTGGATTTCAACTGGAATAGCCCATTGTTTGACACCTCGAGTTTGTAGTGACGTCAAATGTGTGTTATAGATTCTGCAAGCCATTCATGGAATTACAAGCAATCTCGAGATGACAAGCAGTATATAAGGAGCAAAAATTGTAGTGGCGAATCGAAAGATACAATGTTCACCAATGCTGCACTTGTTGCATTGGGAAATTTCACACATGAAAAGCTGTCCTTAAAAAGGTTTTGAAAGAAATGTATCCCTTTTAAAAGAAAATGAATCCAGTGATAACTGATAACAAGACAACAACAAACATTATCACGGTTTCTATGTTTGAGATTTTGGTCTGTAAAGCAGTATGTTTTAAATGTCTTGTTGCAAAGAATGGTAATTGGAAGTTCAAATTTTCTGTTTTATTGTTTTTTAAATATGTCCTCCATGCAAGAAAACTAGAGATGCCTATTAATAATGCAAAACTAAAAATTAAACGTTCTAAGTCAACAGAAAATGTACATCAACTTAACAATGTTATATATAAATATCTTATTAATATACAATATTAATTATATGATGATGAATTAGTTTTGAGATACAGTATGAAAAAGTAAATAATTATGCAAGTATAAATAAATTAGTAAAACTAGGGTTGTATTATTTGCTTACGCTAATAGACCGCAAAAAATTAAGATACCAGTTATTTTTTACACCTGTATATCACATACACAGATATGTCATAATTGGAACCAGCAGCCAAAAGCTGTATCTTTTAGCTCGGATTTAAGACACGATGATCAAAAAACCAGAGGAAGATGCCAATTCAAAAGTTGCAGCTTGCTCCGTTGCATGCTCTATTGATTTGTACACAAAGCCTTCTCGAAAAAGAGAACTAGCATCATGCTTCTAAGTGACTAGCACATTAAAACTAGCACAGTGCTTTCCACTGATTAGAACATAAAAGGGCAACATTGATTTCATTACTTCCTATGATTTTAGATCACCATTTCTTTAACCAATTTTAACCAATGAGGCCTTAAATTAGAGCTAACGGGTACAAGTATTGGCTGCTAGTTTTAATTTTCACGTATTTGTCTCTGTTTAGGATTTAGGATATACAGGGGAACATAACTTATACCTTAAGAATTACTACACCCCTGCCCAATTGTTTGTATTTTTTTAGCATTTTTCTCAAAATTATAGCGCATTGGGGACATAAGATATGTATATTATAGGGGCAAAGACTACAACTACTGTACTGGAAATTTTATTTCAGCACAGACAAAAGTTGTGGAGTTACAGTCAAAAATGAGGGAAAACCAATATTTGATCAATAAATCAATAACTACTTGCTTTGAGTTGCTGAATTTTCAGTACAGTAATTGTAGTCTTTGCCCTAAATATACTTATCTTACTTGTCACCAATGTGCTATAATTTTTGAGAAAAATGCAAAAATAGGCACAAAATTGGCCAGGGGTGTAGTACCCCCTTAATCATTTAGCAGTCTGAATATGAAAAGAGATTATATATGTGGGGAAAGAGCTAATAACTAGTTTATCAAGGTAATAAAAAATGACTTGTTAGGCAATATATTTTAATTAATTATTATGTGATTCCTAGAATGGCACCTAATTATAAGAGTTCTATTGTATATAAAAATGTCTACTGTGATCTGAGGGTCTTTATTTATAACATTTTACTACTTTAAATCTTTCACCCTGCTTACACCAGAGAAATGTCACAATTATATTTTGACTTATTTGCTATTGAGTTCAGTTCAATGCCAAGTCTCGTATACACAGGTATAGTCACACTTCCGAGTGTGACTTTAAAAGTCACTGTTGAATGTTGGACAGGAGTATCATCAAGTTAAATTGAATCAGACTCTGTCGCTATTGAAGTGTAACTTTTCCTTGTGTGTCTTTGAATAGAAAGCTGAAAGTGGTCTTTCAGATTTTCTGAAGTCGACTTCAATAATACTGACAGTGTAAACATCCACGACATAGCACAATTTACGGTATTCCTCTGTTGTAATCACATCCTATGTCAAAATTGAATTGTGACTTCCTTCTACTGTAAACGGAGTCTTTATAACATGACCTGAACTGATATAATCGGTCTAACACCACCAACAATGATGTAAGGGAACTAATAAGATGCCCATAGGACATGACAGAACTAGAAATTTCGCAGTTTATGGATATGGTAATTTACCCCAAGGGGAGGAGCTCCTGGGGTAGAGACTCCTTCCCTGGGGTAGGGACACCCACAAAATTTACAGAGTTGAGGAGGTGGTGCATAATTGTTCCAACAGGTTTCACTACAATACACCTGACCAGCTCCACCAAATCATGCCCACAAATTTGGAAGTATACAGATGAGTTACCTTATTATTATTTTTTTTCAGAATTCCTTTTATAAATTAGGCGTACTGTTATCCATCCAGCGCGTATTATTTTCCATAACTTCCTATGCACATGCTTAACTTAATGCAATACGCGATGGTTAATGCATAAAAGGAACCTTGCAACAGATTAATTATAGCATATTTTGGGACAGACATCCAATAAAATTTGCAGACCGCCAATTGCTAACTCACAGCATCAATTCCATCAATTCAAAGTAATATTTGTGAATGCCACTACTAGGATACTGTTTTTTTATAATAAAATTTTTGAAAATTCCTGGGATGATAGCGGCCTGAAGTGACTTTGCAGGAAAAGTCTGAAAAAGTGTGTAAATGTTGGCTATAAAGTCTCAAAACGGGCTAAAAATAACTAAGAATGCGGAAATTTGAATTAACAAAAAGTAGGAAATCCTAAAATTGCAATCCTGAAATTCTCACGTTAGACCGATTGGATCAGGTTAGATCATGTCTGTAACTTGATGGGTAATACAAAGGTAACATGCACATGCAAAATAAGATTGCATGTAGTATGCAAGTAAGATGCACATGCAAAGTGTGATTGATGTGACTGCATGTAGAATGCAAGTAAGATGCACATGCAAATAAAGACTAAATTGCATGCAATATATCAAAGTGACATGCACATGCTTTAATGAGCATGCATGTTGAAACAAAATGTGTTGCATATTATCCAGAATCTTGTTAAAAACATGCAATGTGAATCATGCAAACAAACAGTGACATTATTTTAGAATATACTTGATTTAAAAAGCCAGAATATTAATTTAAAATGGAACAAAATCTGACAAGGGCTGTAATTATAACATACTAAATATTGACCTGCCTTTCACATTTTTATACAAATGTGAACTATCAAGCACCTATCGAGCACCTATTAAGCTGAATTTACACCTCGTGAAAGCGATGATTGCATTAATGACCTGGATTGTACTTCTTCTTGTTCAAAATGAATCAATCCTGACTGGTCGAGAATTAATTGCCCTACCGCAACCAGCAATTGGGTTAAATTTGGTTAAGACCATGGTCCCTGGATTAATATCATTAACAACTGAGGGTTTTGAGCAACCCATCAAATTATTTAAAGTTACTGGAATGGCTTGTTACAGTCTTCAAGGCATTAACATTCATTGGAGTTCAGTAAAACAGCTGTACTTTCTTCTACATTTGCTCAACATTTTCTAAACATATCAGCAAGGATAGGCAGTATATGCAGCCATTCCCCTAACCTATTAGATCCCTTTGCAGGCAGATTGACATTTTCTTTAAATCCCTACCTCCCTTTTTAAGGCATGTTTATTACTTATTTACTTTGTTTAAAAACATGACATAACTGTACAAGGGACAAGCACAATGTGCACACATATGCGATAATGAAACCACAGAGATATAACAATACAAAAAATACATGCGTTAGACAATGGAAGCATACATACACAGAACTCAATAGGAAGGGACATTCACAAAGTCTTACATATAATACATGTACACACACACATGATAATGAACTCATATTTCACTCTGTTCATCAAAGATTATTTTAACAGTTTTCTGTTAGTGTGTTTTTAAGTCTAGTAAACCCTCACCAATAGGCCCACTGAAATCGACCATTACTACACAAGGCCATTACACCTGTAAAGTGTGCTGTAAAGTACACATGTAAAGTGTGCTGAGGCTTGTGGATCAACGTCTAGGTGTTGTGCCCGTGCGTAGCGCACTATAAATCACTGCGCTTTTTTTTTTCATCGCAAGGGGATATTAAATATGCTGACAAATTTGAAATTTCAGGGCTTATAGTGTTGGGAGAAACACTTCAGAATTGGGATATTTTTCAAATATTTTTTTAATTTGGAGTCACATTTTCCAGTATCACAACTTACTTTTGGTCACTCTGTCAATACCGCACCTGGGGCAGGTGCCCTCCCTTGCCCAACACTTAACTATAATATACCACTGCCTATAATAGCCATGTGCACTTGTTTCACAGATCACATAGAAATTGGGTCCATGTTGCTTGTCACACAACAGATACATATAAAACTGACTTTTGGGGCAAGAGATATCAGAACCTGTTTCGCAACCATTTAAAAAAACGGTATGTATGCGTATTGTCAGGGAGGAATGTATCAAAGCACATCTTGATTTTTTTTCATGCACATAACAAAAATATACCACCATCATTACTATCATACAAATAATGGTATTAAATTACAGGAATCGTTTTAACAATCATTCCAATGTAATACTGCCAGCAATCTTATCAAAGTAATTCAATTTTATTTTCCACAAATTTGGAGAACGTAATTTATTAATATTCATGAACAAAATGTGTTGCTAGTAAATATTGCAGTATGTTTCTCACAAATTGATTTGCATTATGAAATTTAATAAATCCATTACAGGCCTTGCCGTTTGAGGCGAGCGATCGCTCTCGCTCGCCACCGCTCGCCCAAACTCAATTTCTAGTGAGCTATTTTCCACTCGCCATAGACTCTGAATACCGCTCGCTGCGGATCACCATGACCACCCAATTTACATTTGAGTTTCGGCACTTTCACTGTATTCATTCCATATATTGTAATAAATTAGTCTTAATTTCTGAAAACGATAGAGAGGGTATTCAACAGTCCCTGATGAGTATATATTTGTATGAATCTAGACGGCAAGGCCTGTATAATCGAAATATTTAGAAAGTGAACTCTGCGCAAATCAAGAATCTGAACTGATATTTAGCAATGATGGTGGCATATGTAGGGGAAATGTTTGCAGCACTACAAATAGCACTCTCTATTCATATAAGACAGGCATACATACAAACAAACAAACAAACAAGTAATGACATTCCTATATACATATTAAATATATATCCCTATATAATCCTAACTATAAAAAAATCAGTTCTTTGGTGAAACTTGGTGCAGTACTTTAATATCATTGAATAAATGTTGTAAGTTTCTAAAAGTTCTACTCTGTAAGATTTGTTGAATATTTTGAATCTACTTGTTGTGTAAAGTTTGTTTTTTAAAACAGAAATATGCATAGACACAGTCAAGAGAACAAACACAGGAAAATAGTCACTACAGACATATATTTCATAATTTTAACAGACTCAGACTTTTTTTAAAAGACTAGAAAGTAGAAATTGCTTCTTCACATATCACAGAACAGAATTTGGAGGCTGAAAGCTGTTCCAGAAGTAAAGTGGTTTCTGTTGTCTAGAAAGTTTTTTAGTGTTAGTCTGAATGATAAAGAACAAAAAACAAAACCAGAAACATCATTTTACGTCAAAAGATAAAACATAAACATACAAGTTAACCCCATGAGAACTACTTGCCGATTGGCCAAAAAGAAGTTTTCATTATCAATTGGACCAATCAGCAACATTGTTAGAATAATTTCACCACACAAAAAAAATTGGAGTGAATTATTTGCAAAGCTCCATTCTGATTGGTGATTAAAGTGAAGATATCATGTAATTGACCAATCAGAGGCAATGTTAGATCAGCAGGTAGTGCTCAAGGGGTTAACAGAAAGAAAAATGTATCTGCAGTAAAAGAAATAAGCAAAAAAAACCAAATTATAAACAAACAAAAAACACAAGTTACTCCTGATTTTTTAACCTAAGTTCACTGCATTTTTTTTGTTGGGACAGAGGAGGGTATAACTTACAGTCACTTGACCCCGGTGTTGTTGCGGATGACCCTGTGTCATTGGGTGGTGAAAAAAGGTTGATCGTCCCAGATGCGTTGGCCGTCAGATCAAGATCCAATAAGTTGCCGCTTGATTGTGTACTGTTGAGACAATGATAAATGAATTGATTGTATTAACCCCATGAGAACAACCTACCAATTGGCCAAAATGAACATTGTGTCCAATTTTGAACCAATCAAGGAGGGTATTAATAAAATCATCTGCAAATGCAAGTTTTACCATAAATAGTTTAAAGCCTAGTCATAATTGGCAATTGAAATGAGCATTTCAAGTTATCAACCAATCAGAAATGCTGTTAGATGACCAGTAGTGTCCAGGGGGTTAAAGGTTGGTTTATATAATTATGTTATGTAATGGACATGTCACTTGTAATCCAGTGTCCCTAGGTACCGACTACCCAGACACCAGCTAGCCAGGACATAGTGAAAGGGATTAGATGTGTGATGTCATCACCATGCACTGACATGATTTGGTCTAGGGCCTTAGAGGGAGATTAACATTAATTAAAAAAATTGTGGAAGTGAACAAAAGGGCTTTTGTTGGGAACTATTGTGTTGATTGAGTTGTCCATATACCACAACTGAAAAAACACAATTCTAAAAAAACACTTTGGTGTAGGTGCCACACCCTGCCAGAACATGGTAAGGGCTTTGTACGGATGTTGGCCAATTGCAAATTTGAATAACTAGCTAGTTCAGCCCTCCTTCAACATGATAAAGTACCCAGGGGCCAAGGATTAGGACTGGCAAGTGCATCAGGATATCTGCTGTACAGCATTTTTGATATGTTAACTTTGAATCACATACAGATTTCTTGCAATTGCACAGATCATGTATCACACACAAACATGCTTTAGGGCTATTCCAGTTAAAATCTGACATACCCCTGTGCTAGATTCAACAAAAGTCTTCTACAGAGGGAGTATGTTTTTAAGATGGAATTTGCTAGTGTTAATTATTTTTAACCCGGCGTTCCCCCTGTATATGACTTCACAACTGGAGTGAGTATTTCAAATAGAAGTTACCCATTTATCTATTCTATTTGAAATTCATATACTCCTTCTGCAGAAGACTTTAACTAAATCTAAAACAGGGGGAGAGTTGATTTCAAATGGAATAGCCCATTAATTTGAACATTTAGCAACTGGATGCTGGTATAATTTGACTAATTATATATCGCAAACTAGGCAGGGATGTTTTATATAATCATCGTACATATGTCACCAGCTAGCATGTTTTAATGCACTGTGAGTTGACTCTAAACATGCAACCATAGTATGACTCTATTCGTCATAGAAGTAGCCGTAGAAGTAGCGATGTAACAGGATTAATTACCATAGAGATAGGTGAAACAATTTTTGAATGTATTGCCCTGCACTATAAGTAGGCTGCACTCTTCACCTGTCATGTCTGTGTATGTGTGCAATCATAGCTTTAATACAATACCGTTCTTTTCAAAGAAAATAATCGTTCAGGTGCGAATAAAACATAAATTGACTCGACATAATGTGAAATTTTCATAGAATTACGATCCAGGTCTTTATGCCTATTCTTTGATAATCTGATTACCTCGAGTGCCGGGCAATTCATTCAAAACTTGTTTTCACCTATCGCTAAAGTGAGCCCTGTTACATCACTACTTCTACGGCAAATATTGATCGACAACTTGGTGCAGCATTGCTTCATCTCCAATTTGAGAAAATTCTGGCCTCATATAGGCCTATGTATACATAGCCCTCTGAATAATAAGGCTATGTTTCACTGGTCTATGGCTCTATTGGGGTTGCAAATTGATGCAAGTCTCCACTGTAACTGGGAAACTCTTTAGATTCTGAAAATGTTAGTACCAAAATCTCATTTTTACCAAAAATTGGAGATGAGGCTTTGTTGTGCTGAGCCCTCGATATGTTGATGGCCTCTAATGTTGCAATTAACAACAATGATTTCTTAAAGCATCGTGAAATCTGTTATCATTGACCTGTTCAAATATTCTAAAGAATATGTTCATTTTTTTCAGTCAAGCTGGAATCATTCAGTTACTCTTGAAGTGTGTGTATATAAGAAACATCGATCAAATTGAAACGATGCAAATATTCAAATATTATACCCTGCAGCTCCACATATTCATTTGACAGAAATTAAAATGACTTTCATTTTGCAATTTACACCACTATGAAATGTGAGTAATTGTTGGTGCCCATGTATTTCTACAAAAAATGTTTATTATGCATGTATGTGCACAACACTACCTACCAATACGCAACTACCTAGATTATATACCTACCAAGCAACATTGCGCATTTCTGAAACAGGGTTAGCACTCTACTCTGCTAAACCTATATACTCTGCTCAACCTAAAGCTGGCAAAACTTAGGCTTTTGTTAGTGTATGAGCCAGCCAATAAAGTCCCAACTTTAACGCTGGTGTAAATTCACATAAAGTGTGCACCAGTCACATTAAGCAAAATGCACTTGAAGCGTATGTGCTGTGCCAAGCTACATGCACACCATTCTATATCAATCCACAATGTTATGAGTTTTGCCACTATTAGGTTGAACACAGTATAGCATGTTTGGCCCAAGTCCCTCTTGCACACTTCTTTCACCCCAATATTGGGCTATTCCAGTTGAAACCCATACATCTATGGAAGACATGACCCTACTTTTCCACACAGGGAGTGTGATTTTCAAATGGGGTTACTTGAATGGGTGACCACATTTGAAGTCTATACCAACTGTATGGGCAATTAAAGCCATGTCTTCCATAGCAGGTTGTATGGATTTTACTGGAATACATAGCCCATGTTTTGGATTCAGGGCAAATTCCCAAGTAGAGAGCTCCCAGAAAATATATCTCACCCTTCCCAGAATCCTTTGCAACATGACACATCATCTCATTACAGGAAATGACATTCCTCTTACAATTGAAGACAGAATTAAAAAAGACTAGTTTGCGTATGATGTCCTGTCAACTAGACCAAAATGCTGTACTGCACAGGTCAGCAACCAATCACGCCGCGCCTTTGCCCCAACGTCAGACGCAAACTAGTCTTTTTAATTCTGTCGTCAATTATAAGGTTTCCTTTGTTTTCATGTTGAAAAAAGACTGGCTATAAACATTGGTCTATAATGAGAAATAAACATTTTGCAAAATTTGGATGTGCTCTGTTCACTGAGGTACATTTCGTCACTAACGACCCATGTTGCTTTAGATAGCATCAGTATAGAAAATTTAAATGTGAGAAATGCATTATGGGAAGTGCAAGATATCTTCTGTGGAGAGCTCCCAAATTAATAATTTTTCTGGACACCCAGCCTCCTCCAATATGAGAGACTAGTACTAACCCTGTTCTATATGCACCTACATGTACTTGCCTACTATATCTCTGCTTAATGATGAAAGAGTTAATCATTTAAGACCTATTTCAGAGTTTTGCCATTTTTGCCATTTTAAGAATTCAAAAAGAAATTACTTTTTGCACCCTGTATACAGATAATACTGGCACTAGAATTATTTAATCACTACAAAGACCTTTCTTCCAAGTTAATTTATTGCACATGTGTACTGATTATGATATTTGGACCCATCTGAGATCAAGATATAAGCATGCAAAAGCAAGGCACCCTTGCGTTCTTGGTGAACAAATTTAAAACAATCATTAATACTTAATTTTTTTAAAGCAAAATATTGGCAAAAGGTTCATATTCCAGAGCAAGTATAGTAATTTTTTGCCCTTAAACTGCATTGATTATTTGCTAAAACCATGAAATACCAAAACAAAAAAAGTAATGAAATATTATGAAAGCAGTATGTAAGATTTGCTTCAAACAAAAGTAATAATAATTGGTGTACTTTGCCCCCAATCTTGCAGGCATTTAAAACTTGCTTAGAACATTTCTTAATTTCAAGAAAATTGCCTTATGCGCCTCAAATTTATAATAAAAAGTTGTAACAAGTATGTTGCTTTCTTGAGGGAGCAGATATTTGGGCTATTATCTATAGTTGAAATCCATACACCCATTCTGAAAGACATGACCTTAATCATCCACATAGGGGAGTGGATTTCAAATGGAGTCACCCATTCAGGTATCCCCATTTGAAATTCACACTCCCAGTGTGGAAGATTACAGCCATGTCTTTCGTAGGGGTGTATGGATTTCAAATGGAACAGCCCTTTGTCATAACCATTCCAACCCAAATTCAATGGGCAGGAAAACCTCCTTTGTACTTGTGGCCCTTGAACATGTTTAAAATAAAACTGCCAAGAGGTTAAATAGGAAGTTTTGCTTTAAACATATTCAGGGGCCAATGATACAAGGAAGGTTATTCCTGCCCAACAACAATTTCTTCTTTTTCAGTCTAAGCTTTCCTATAGGAAATGTGTAATAATCCTGACCCCCCATGTACTTTGAAACATGCCGACAGAAATATTACACATACATATCAAAATGTTAGTTATACCCCTACACATTATATCATCTCTGCAGACACTATGCATAACAAGAATATAACACAAAAAGTCCATACTCAGAGAAAGAGAGTTAAGAGTTTTATCTATATAGTTTCAAACATAAGATAGTATAAGTATCGACCATAACAGTGTTTCCATAATTCACAAGATTGAGTTCTACATTCCAATTAAGCTGTAGAAGTGATGCAATAGTCAGATTAACTACCATAGCAATAGAGGAATACAATTTTTGAGTAGATTGCCCTGCACTACAAGCAAGTTGCACTCATCTTCTGTGTATGTCTGCAATCATAGATTGAATACAATACCGCTCTTTTTCAAAGATACTAATCTTACAGGTGCGAGTGATCAGCATTTCCTTGACATCTATGGTTCAATGCATAGGTACCACTTGAACGTCGTAGTGCAGGGCGATATAGTCAAAAAATGTATTCCTCTATTGCTATGGTAGTTAATCTATTAATTACGTCACTTCTACTGCGAATACTCATCAATGCACACACTTGCGTGCATATACTGATAGACAAGCACAATCCACAATACAAGACAGGTGATTAGAATTCTGCATGCATGTACACTCATTGTTATATTGACATTGATATAAATAAATAACAGAAAATAAGGGCAGACTCTGCTCATAGAACAGCAGGCAACTGATGGGTAGATTATTGAACATACTATTCCAAATCATTCAAATTATAGTTATTTTCATATTTGTAAAATACTATTAATTGCTATACTATTATTTGGCAATTTATTCATCATCATTGTCTTCACAGTCAACATTGAAGGGTTCTCAGCATTTCACAAGAACAAAATGCCCTGAGTTTTTCCCTAACAAATTCCCAAAATTACATGAGAAATATTTCCAATTTACCAAGGTTATATCAGCGTATGGATCCAAAAGTATAAAATATTAACTCAGCTTATAGCTCAATGGTTGTAGTACAGTTTGGAGTCATACACTGTATACGTGACATGTATGCCAAAATGACAAATTACCCTCTTGGGCCACTCAAATTCACTGACTTTGACTGTTTTTCTCAAATTCCATGAGTTTTCCTGCAACATCATATCACCGTGTCATTTATTCTCATCTTCTCTGGTCATATTTATCATCATAATGCTGCTCTTCCTAAACATACATCGTCGTCGTCATCATCATCATCAAAAATAAAATCTTGTCTAAAGGTAGTAAGTGGATATAAGGTCATGATCAAAATTACCTCAAATAATCCGAAAGTCTTCACTAATTTTTTTAGTGTTTTTTTCTCAAAATATTTCACTTCAGATAATAATTACTATTTATTCCTGAATGAAATACCACAATGAAGGTAACAAAGATAAAGGTGGTTAAATTTTAAAGGAACAAGGAAAGCTTTTAGAAACCATGCCTGATGCATGCATTTACAAAATTTCAGGGAAGAAAAAGGAAAGAAAAATCACTAAATATTAAACACTCATGCCTTCACAATTCATAGGGAATGAAGGTATAGGGTGAGACCTGGTCATTGTCCTTGTTATTTATTTTAATAAAGATCATAGTTTGTTAAGAAAGCATGCTTTTGGTACACCCTGAAAAAGGGTAAGTGTGGATCTCATTTATGGTTTAATTTTCCCCACTTTCTATTTTATTTTGTCACATGCAGCATGTTTCATAATGAATTATGAACAACCACTGATCCTTTAATAGGCATCTTAAGACTTGTGTAGGGCAATTTTCCATACTAACCAGTAATTTGTTTTGACATTTTTTTTCTCTACAATTTAGCAAAAATGAACCATTCCAGTTGAAATCCACAAACCTCTATATGGAAGACATGATCACAGGGTGAGTAGACTTCAAATGGAGTCACCCTTTCAGGTAAACACATTTGGTATTCACACTCCATGTTTGGAAGATTACATAAATGTCTTCCATAGGGGGTGTATGGATAGCAACTGGAAAAGCCAAATGTTTGAATCCATTCTCTGATCAAATTCTGCATGCTGTATACAGGTACAATGTATGTTACAGCAATGGTTATTACAGAAAAAAAATATGTAATACGTTTTTCTGGAGTTATTTTTAGTATACAATTTAAAAAGACTTTAAGAAGAAAGCTGCTTGTGTACAAAATGGAGGTGATCTTAAATATCAGAGATATGAAGGTGATCTTAAATATCAGAGATACAAAGTAAGTTTAATTAATTTTTTTAAAGATATTTATAATATTTGGGCCATATTAGTCAAATTAAACACAAATAATATTTCAAAAGTTCCAAATAAAGCCAGTCAGGTTAGCTGCTATGTTAATTGTTATATGCCGTGCTGAGGTGTAGCCAGAGGCGAGGTGGTTGAGCGGGAGGGTAAGGTGGGGGGGGGGGGGGGGACTGCCCTATCTGGGAAATATTTTCAGGTGCAATTGAGGAGAATAGATGGCAGCTGATGTTAAATAACCCCTTTCAGGGACTTGCCTTTTGCCCCCCTTAAATGACAGGTTGGTTATGGGGTGGGGCCAGTTTCCCCCTCCTGAAGAAAATTACGCAAACGAGTGGAGGCTGGGATGATGATTATATAGGGGCAACCCTAAGCTGTCTTGAATCACAATTTACACTCCAAAACTCCAAATTTGATGGTTGTGATCAACAAGGCAGGTCTAAGGAGTACCATCTCTGCTATTTTGCATGTCGCTCATGCAGTGTGCCTCTAAATAATTTTGTATGCACTGTTGTTGTTCTGCATGTTACACGTTTTGATATAAATATTTAAACATTCTATCGCCCCTCCCACTCACATTTTCACGATAACATTACCTCTCGACTTTAAAAGTAGGGTACTATTTGGCGACCTGGAGTTGCAAGGAGAGCAATTGTGAAGGACAACTCCAATAGAATGGAAAGGGGAAACTTGCAAATCTTTGCTCGTCTCGTGGGGGAGTAACAGTTGGCTACACCTCTTACACATTGTGCCCTTGCTAACAGTCAATTCAAATAAAGCACATGGATGCTTCAAACAAAGCACATTAAATGCCTTATTCTAGTATGATTTGGTACAAAACCTGAATTTGCCCAAGCGTTTCCTAAAGGGTGGGTTTTCCCCTTCCGACTCATACATAGTTCTTGGACGCAGACTACTGTATTGATTAATAAAAAAATGAATGATTGGATTTCAAATTGTTGTCCTTTACAGTTCAAGTAAGCTTATTTGTATGTAACACAAAAGCTAAACTTGGAAGTTTGTTGGTAGAGCATACATGTGTTAATAATTTCAAAATTGTTTTTTTTTTTACAAGTAATCTGTAAAATAGAGGAATTACTCATTTCTGATTTCAAACCCAACTCAGACCAAGTCCATTCCCAATCAGGCTATTTCAGTTGAAATCCATACAACCCTTGGAAGACATGGCCTTAATCTCCCACACACAAGGGTGTAGATTTCAAATGGAGTCACCCATTCAGGTAGCCCCGTTTGAAATTCACACTCCCTGTGTGGAAGATTACGGTCATGTTTTCCATAGGGGGGTGTAAGGATTTCACCTGGAACAGCCTAATTTCTTCACTCCAAGCATAAATAGTGGAGCCCACAGAGGCCAGTCATTTCAAACATTGTAAACATGACATGTGTGTGAATGCACCATAAAAACCAGTGTAATTTGTATTGCTTTGCAGATAAACAATAACTCTTATGTGTTCTAATAGTGTATGTACCTAGGATGAATTCCAGACTGTAATATCAAAACATTGCATAAAAATATCAAGAGTCACCACATAAAAAAAAGGATTATATTATTATTAACTGATATTCTATGAGATCAAGTAGAAATTCTTGTTGTTACCAAAACCAAAACTATTTTTTTACAGATGAAAAATTGATACATCCAGTTTATTCAATTTGAAATATTGGCAAATATAACTAGTTAAATAAAGAAAATAATAAAAAATATCTGCTACTTTCAATTTTTGTATGAAAAAATAAAATCTCCCATTTTCATTCACACATCTGTTTAAAAGGTTTGACCTAACTGGCTCTCTTGAGAGGAGGGGAGGAGTATATAAACCACGACGACACAATAGAATTAAAACACAGACGGACGTCAAAGCACCTGTGTTCCCATCGCCTGCGCACCCACGTGTCTCGCTGGAGAAGACTAGCATAGTGCAACGGGGAGGCTCCGTAACTAAGGGGGATATACAACAGGTTTAGTAACATGTAAGAAACTTGGTTTAACTAGGATTTATTATTGTTGACTAGGGTTAACGGGTGGTATTGCACATGTATGTGCCGCTGAAAAGGGCAAAACATTGTTAGTATTGATTCATGATGGGATAATAATGGCACATAAATTTCAGACTAACATAATTTTATGAAGCCGCTGGATATTTTCTGAGTGACTTCTTTGAAAGAAAAAGAAATAGTTTAAATTAATTTGTAATACATAGCGTAATATCCTGAGTTTATATTCTGGAGAAAATTATTTTTAATTTAGTGCTGAGTTGATTTAAGTGGCAAAATATCTATTGCACTTAAGGGATCTAGAATGAGCGTTTATGGCATCGACAGTATTTTTTGTGGGACATGGGAGCATCTCAGACGTATCGAATTGCATTCTCAATACGAAGCATGTCTTTCTGATATCAAATAATTTTCATTCTTTGAAATTCACGATATAATACAAATTTTATGACAAATTATTAAAATTTGATATTTTTCAAATTTTGATATATAACAGTCCTCGAAATAAATTTTATAAATCTAATGATATATTCTTAAAGTGTATGTAGCTGGGAGGAAAAGCCGACGATCAATTGAAAATTTTGACCTTTTATATTGAAGATATGGATTTTTTCCCAAAAGACCTTTTTTGTGTGTGTGTTTTGGGAAAAAATCCATATCTTCAATACTGAAAGGTCAAAATTTTCAATTGATCGTCGGCTTTTCATCCCACCTACATACACTTTAAGTATAAATCATCAGATTTATAAAGTTTACTTCAAGTACTGTTAAATATCAAAAATATCAATTTTAATGATTTGCCATAAAATGTATTACATTGCTAATTTCAAAAAATAAAATTATTTGATATCAGAAGGACATTCTTCGTATTCAGAATGCAATTCGATATGTCTGATGTGCTCTAATGTCCCACAATAAATACTGTCCAAACGTTCATACCCCAGCCCTTAAGTTTATTAACAATATTCCTAATTAAACATGAGTTGACACCATTTTTGATGACTTTGGTTGATTAAAAGCCTCTAAATTAATGTACTAAATTAAATTAAATTAAAAAATATAAGTTTTTAAGTTCCTACTCCCCATTCCAGAAAAATACAGCACTAATTTTTGGGATTAATAAAATATTGTTAAATTCTGCCAAATGAAACATAGCTCAATCCTAATTATTCATTTAGTACTAACTGGATATAAAAAGAAAAAGTTCACTATTTTACTAATTTTGAAAAAAAAGAGCCAAAACATGTTTTGGCCCTTAATTCATAAATTTGACCAAATATTGAAATCTAACTTTTATTGCCAGTTAGAACTAACTTAAGGATTAGGATTTAGCTATATTTCATTTGGCAAAACAGGATAATATTTTTTAATCCAAGAAAATTAGTTCTGTATTTTTCTGGAATAGGGAGTAATTAGTAGTCAAAGAACATTTTGTTTTCAATCTTTGACAATTATCACCAAAGTTTTAGCAGATAATTTTGACAAAATATGATAAATACATTCCATTTGTTAAATAACCTGGGTTAATGAATTAATTCAATAAATAACTAGGATTTAACAAATTCAATCTGCTTAACCAGGTTTAGTTATTAACGTGTGATTGGGTAACCAGGATAGAGAACAGGTACCACTTTTTGACTGGGTCCATTCATCCAACATATTCAAACAGGGTTAACAACCATAAACCTTGTTTACTTGGGTCAGGTCAATTATAATTGGGTTAAAATGGGTTCAATCTTGGGTGCAATGGTCCCATTCTGTTGTACACATTCAACTAGGGTTAACATCCATTATGTAAACTGTTCAACTTCAGGTTTACCAGGTTTAAACAACTGAACACCATTCAGATAATAATGACGATATTTTATTGTACCTTCTTCCAACCCATGTGTGACGTTTGTAGCGGGCTTTTAGGGACAGTGCTGCTCCACAGCTGGGGCTTAGATTAAGAAAAGTTTTTCCATATTAAATTAAAATCATTATAAATAATCAAAAGTAAATGCATCAGCGTTAAAAAACTAAAATTGTGGTCTTGGCAACTGGCGAGTGATAAATTGACACTAAAATTGTGAAAGTGCTCAAAATGACCACAATTTGCACATGTATGTGATGTATTTAATATGTAGTTTAAATTCCCTACTCTAATAAACAAAATGATGAAGCTATACCTTTGGCATTTTGCTTGTACATAAAGCTAAATATTGAGCATGAAGTGATGTAATAAACTTCTGATACACTAATGCAGTGTGAACAAAACTAGTAAAGATACTGTAATGAGGAAAAACAAGTGTCACAAAGTATACTTTATATAAAAAAATTTTCTCTACCTGCGTCGCTTGAATAAGACATCTCTAGATCTATAAGAAGGGTGTAATATTAATTAATAAATAGAAGTAATAATGAAAAGAAAGCATTCATTTATTCAAAAATACATGATATAATACAATAAGGGGCAGTCTTTTCCTACATGATCTTGGAAGTAAAACACTTTTGTGAAACAGAAAACCCAGGACAAAAGATGCGCAAACAGCGTTACAATTCTCACAATGATTAGCGTCAACAGGTGTGCTCAAAAAACAATGTATGTTCTCCTCATTTGCTATGAACTAACACAGTAGCTTATTCACAAGAATAAATTGATTCTCTCAAACATTTTCAGCAACAATGAAAATCAACTTGCTTCCTGCAAATTAGTACATTAGGCAGCTCCATTTCAATTTCAGACACCCTCTGAGAAAGATTCAACCTGAATTTTTCCCCGATGGAGAGTGAGTTTCAAATGGAGCTACTAATGTGTATATTCCATTTGAAATTCATGCTCCCCCTACGGCAGATATTTCTAAAATCTTCCACAGGGGTAATGTGGATTTTAAATGGAATAGTCCAATTTGCACCAAAAACTCTATACTGGAGGCACATCAAAATTTGTTAATTCCCATTCTGGTTGCGATTGAATAATGCATTTTAATACGCCATTGCATCGAAAATTTTAATAAAAAGTGCAGAATTATTTATAGTGAGAAGAACGGTGCGGTGCAGTCTGTATTTTTTTTCTGCTCAACAAAGTACTGCTCTTTATTTTTGTTCAGTAAGATATACATTAATGTAATTGATAATGTATAAACAAGTTTCCCACAGACATTTAATGATGTGTGTGCTAGCCATAGGCTTCCATGTTTTGAGATATTTTCTCAAAATATCATGAGTTATCTTAAGAACCACTGAACCATTATTAGGTTTGTTTGTACTCATCTTAATGCATTTTTCATGCTGAATCCAAATATGGTCATGAAAATTTACAATCTTGAAATTTTTGAATTAAAAAAAAAACAATATAAATTTGTCGTCTGCAGTCGACACCGGCATGGAGAGTTAATGATGCCAAGACTTAAAAGAGCTTGAGTGTAAAATCTCAAGACTGTGTAATGAGGGGTTAATGCTAGAAGGCCCTATCTGGAACAGCTGCCCTGTAGAAACATTCTTTATCCTGGCAGCTATTGCAGATAGGGCTTGTTAGCATTAACTCCTGGTTATATATAAATAGTTTCATTATGTAATGTATTACCTGCTTCTCATTGCTGGCTGTATTCGTCTTTTCACATCACCATCTGTAAATAACAAGAGAAAGAAACATTTACATCACACCCGTAACCAGGATTTATTTGGGGGGGGGCTGATTTTGAAAAAGAGGACTTGGAGGGCAGATTTTGAAAAAGTGGATGTTTTTAAAAAATTTGACCTTTTTTGACCAATCAAAAATCAGCGATTGAGAGAAGGGGCATCTGCCATCTTCGCCCCTCCCCCTGGTTACGGGCCTGATAATGGACTATTCCAGTTGAAATCCATGCACCCCCTATGGAAGACATGATCTTTATCTCCCACATAGGGGCTGTAGATTTCAAATGGAGTCACCCACTCAGGTAGCAAATGAAATTCACACTCCCTTTGTGGAAGATAAGGGTCATGTCTTCCATAGAGGGTGTATGGATTTCAACTGGAATAGCCCATAGATTGGCTTATTGCTCCCTGCCTGTGTAGTCCTTGTAAAATCCATTTTGGTGGTCCACCAATTTTACATGTTCAGTGGCATATCAGTTGTCTGAGGGGGCAAAGACAAAAAAATCCAGACGGGCATCCGTCATTTTGGTCCTGTGTAACTGTGTACCAAGTGTGAATTTTTTTAATTGTACACTATTTTATCCCAAAATTAAATTTTTCACCATTTTGGCCCAAAATTAAGGTAAAAAATTTGTGTTTACCAGGTCAATATTCAAGTTTACACTGGGGGGTGAAATTGGTTGGGGATTGTTTTAGGGAGGGTTGAAATTTTCTTTTGGGAGGTTGAGTTAGTAAACCAACTCATTTGGGGGTTCACCCACCGCCAGGTAGGTCCACACTACTCCCCGAACTCTCTGTCTCCCATACTCACTCCCTTATAGTTTTTATCAAAACAATTGGACACTTACTTGCTTTGTCTCTTCGTAACTGCTGGCAAAAACAAAAAACAAACAAAACAATTATTATATTATGATACTACCATATTGTGTAACACCTAGTCAGGATATATACACATAATCGTATGATTTATTCATCAATGTATTTGCCACCTTGCCAGCCCAAACATCAAGGGCGCACATCACTAAATGATATCAATACTATAACATAACCGTTGAGAAGTACAAGGTCTCTTACTGAAATTCCTAGGACGTGAGAGAAGCAGTAATCCTTCCACGTAAGCCATATCATACTATCTGGTCATTGGACAGGTGGCTGAGGGCTTGCGTGCGATATTGAACATTTAGGGGGGTTAGTCCAGGGGAATAGGCTGCAGGGTATCACCCCCTCCTAAAAAGGGGTGTTTGTTTTGGCTCTTTTTATGTATGAATTATCATCATCTAAATTCTGAAATGCAATTTTTTTTTGTGCCAAATTTCCGGTAATTTCTGGAAGATTTAAATCCCTGTACTATGCAATCAAGGATGCAGCATTTTTTTTATGACGTAACTTCCATTGCTTATCGGAAAAGTGATTGCCAATATCTGATAAATAAGTCGCAAGCATATCTGCCATAGCGTTAAATCACAAGCAGTTGACTTGAAGGCAACTTTGTCTCTACGTCACTAGCCGTGACTGGACACTGATAGCAATTGTGAAAACGCTACCAGCCTTTGATCGCTAGCAATTTACGAATCGCATGCTGTGATTGCAAGTATGTTATGCCCATTAGTGTGACCATAGATGAAAAAGTATATAGATAGAGCATTCACCAACAAATCTCTCTAACACCTCCCCATATATTATACTACACATACTGCGGAATGTGGGCATGTTGCAAAGGGGTTGACACTAAGTCAGGGGTGTGTGCGCGAACCAAAAAATAGCGCAAACAGCGCGAGCGTACACAAAAGAGACTTCGCACGTAAGATGAGCAATGTCACCAGTTCTGCATGCTGTACTGGCGTTAGCTGATTCAAGTATATAGCAAGCCATTGGGCCCATTACGCATTGCGGCAACGCGTTGCTTTCAATAAACAACACATTGTTAAACCAGCCAATAAGAACATAGTGTGTTGCGAAGAGCACCAATCACGGCGAATCTTATAGGAGACTCGGTCGTCGGTGATACCACTTTCCGTATTCATTGTTTCCCATATAATAATCCTAAATTTATGCATAGGCCTATATTAATTGGAACACATGCATGGTAGGGATATATTAATAATTATATCAGTGATTGTAAGTCTATGTATTGTACTACATGTACATCATAACATTTATAACCGGCCCATCCAAGATAACAACAACAACGGACAATGACCTTCGCCTTATTATACACAAAGCGATTGCGTGTAGTGACCCGTTGGAGCATGATTGGAGTGACCTTCTCCTTCAACTACACAGCATAGTACACACTAGTATGGGTGTAACTGGGTCAAACATGAAAACATGACTGGTGCTGTTCAAATGCTTTATTTTTTCACACGTACTGAACATGTATACATATTTTATATCCAAGTGAAGGCAGTGATCCTAAAATATTCTCTCCGCTTACAGGTGATGATACAGATCGATGTATGTTACATACAACTATTAATCATCAGAAACATCGAAGTCAACAGCTCTTGAAAGCGTTGAGATGATTGGCCAACCTAAACAACGCGTTGCCGACCTAGTGAGTTGATCAATGAAAACAACGCATTGCTTTGGAAGCAACGCGTTGTTTTCGAAGGCAACGCGTTGCCAAAAGCTCCCTTTCTATTGGCTGATTTAACAACACGTTGCTTATTGAAAGCAACGCGTTGCCGCAATACGTAATGGGCCCAATGGCTTGCTATACAAGTACGCTTAGAGAGCACAGACATGGAATATTCCAATCAATGTGTTATTACTCTATGATACTACACAACTCACCGTTGGCGGCGACAAGGTAAGGTTTCCTAGGGATTTTTTTGATATCATCTACAGTGGCTGCATTGGGTATACTACCATCATTGGTTGCCGGTTTGATCTCAACATGGATCTTGCGGGTTTTCTCATCTGCATCATGATCCGATTCGGAGTCTGAATCAGAATAGAAACTATCTCGCTGGTTAGTAGGTGCAAAGGGGTTAAGGTTCAAATAAAATATTTTATTCAGATCACTTTTAATACTCTTTTT
Source organism: Amphiura filiformis (assembly GCF_039555335.1). Classification (NCBI taxonomy): domain Eukaryota; kingdom Metazoa; phylum Echinodermata; class Ophiuroidea; order Amphilepidida; family Amphiuridae; genus Amphiura; species Amphiura filiformis. Next base: position 8,529,639 of record NC_092646.1, on the reverse strand, counting down.
TTGTACAAAACTTTCTTTAAACATCTTTGTCAAAGCGTTTGCTCAAATTTCACTAGGCAGTTCTTGAACCATTAAGTCTTGCTTGCTTTCTTAACTACAGTGCAAGTGTTATTGACCACAGTGACAGGCAAATTTCAATTCAAGCTTCCCTAAAAACTAATCAATTCAACCTCAGTTGAGAGGTGATGATCAATGGTAGCTTTGAAATAACCTTGCACATTTTTGGTACATAATGCTGATAATTTCTACAAAGTTTCATGAAAAACCAACAGTCTTTACTAATTTGACCCAGAATGATCCCTAATGACCTTGAAATGACCTTCCTTGTAGTGTTTCCTCTCACTTCATAGAAAGGATATTGGTCTCTTCGTCCGGTCTAATGGTGAAGCCTTCATCATCTACTTTCGGTGTGTTCTATATATACAAACAAACAAACAAACAGAAAATCATCCATTAGTGATTACATAATGATAGTCAGTAACCATGGTAACCATAAGACCCTGTAATATGATGTTAGCATAACTGGGTTATTCCAATTGATACCCATACACCCCCATGGAAGAAATAACCTGAATTTCCAACACAGGAGTAAACAGAGTATAAACAGAGTCACCCATTCAGGTAACCCCATTTAAAATCCACACTCCCTGTGTGAAAGATTAAGGTCATGTCTTGGATATGGATTTCAACTGGAACAGCCCAGTCAAAGCAATCAAATACAACCAGTATGTAACACAGGCTCTGTGATGTCTTGTACCCTCTGAAGAAGGTACCAAAACAAATGCTCAATGGCTGGTTCACAGCAGCTCATCACCTTTCATGGGATGCTGTTTTAAGGATGTCATGGTCTGTGAACCAAACCCATTCTACCAATATAAAGAAATATGATATTAAAATCATAGATAGTGGCTGTGTTTAAAATGGGGTGATTAACATTGATGAGTGGTGTGCTTTAAATGGGTAACTGTACCACCATGAGGTGGAGGCTTCTTGCTCCCTCCTTTTTCTCTCTCCTCCTTCTCTTGCTCCTTCTTGATCTCCTTATTTCTATCTCAGAGATATGCACGAACACCCCACCCACACGCAACACTCACCCACACATGCAACCCCTTACACACAAACACCCCTGTGTCAGCACTGCAGTAAATGATAAAATACATACAACCCTATCAAACACATGACCTTAATCTCCCACACATTTGAAATTCACACTCCCCGTGTGGGAGATTATGGTCATGTCTTCCAAAGGGGGTGTATGGATTTCAACTGATATAGCCAAATCATGGACCATTCGGAAAAAAAGCCCAGATCCTTCAGACTTCCAGACAGATGCTCAAATTACCTACCAATGTATCAAAAAGGCTAATGTGTCACCACCTAGGGCTGTGATAATTATTATTATTATATCTAAAAAATATCACTAACTACAAATTTTATATATATTTTTTCTTTATCAATGAAACAGCTGTTGATATTATATAGATGACATCATCAAAATTAAGGTTAAGGTACTCACAAACCTGGAATAAATAGAATTAGTAGCACATTGACAAGTGTGGCAATATTATACACTTAACAATAGTGCACACTCATGATATTGTAAAATGTGCTCAACTGCTCATACAATGTATTGTACAAGTATAAAATCACCTGCAGAAAACTTCAGTAATTGCCATCATTACATGTGGTATGTCCTATTTGCTTTTTAAAGAATTAGCATACAGAATCATTCAAAGTTGATGCTTTTGTTGTTGCAAAAATAAAAAAATAAACTTAGGAAACAACAACTATAATAATAATAATAAAAAAAAGAATTACTCGACAGGCTTTTATGAGGGGTAATCATTCCACAGATTGAGAGTTTCAACATGTTTGCAATCAGACAAATGTATAAACTCCTAATCATCTTGCCATTCTGAAGAAGTCACAGATTCAGAACAGAGTGCATTGTGGGTAAAATTCTTGGATGGGAAATGGGATAAAATAACACAATCCACACAGTCAACTCTGGGAATGAACGACAGATCGGAAATTCCTGTGATTTTATTTTCCTTTACAACACCGGTACTTTCAAGATAGGATCGAAATATCTTTGTGTGTTATATGCAAGTTCTGTGGGGTCAATCAGACCCAACAATTGAAAAAAAATCAAAAAAGGTTCTTTTAAAAGTGTCAAGGTCGTCACCATTGAAATACTGTGTGAGCCTGGTCATGATATCCAACCAGATTTTACCCACAATGTACTCTGTCCAGAATTACTGAACTGGCTTGTTCCAACCAAAGCATAATGGCATACTTGTCCAATGGCAAGCCCATTGAAAAACTCAATCTGTAGCACAAAAAAGACTCCCCAACCAAAACTCCATTTTACTCAATGGTTGACTCATTTTACTTATTAATCACATCAAAGTTTCATACTCCCATGCTATGTACTTGCACAGGAATGGTGATGGTGATTTTAGAATTAATCCATAAATCAATGATGATGTCTACCACCTGACATGCAGACAAATAATAGTACAATCACATTTGATACATGATGACACAAACTTGCTTCTGCCAACCATATCAAAATATTAAACACATTGCACACTGCTGTCTTCATGAATTGCAAAATTTCTTTATAAACATTTCAACTACTGTGATGGTAACACCCCCCTCCCAAACCCACGGAGGAAGATTTGTTGAATGTCTTTGAATTGTCTAGGCAACTTTCTGTCGCTGGAAAAATAATCCTGTACTTTCGCTGAAAATCAAGTCCAAACATTGTTATTTTCTCATATTTCCCATTGCATTCTGTTAAAAATTTCCAGAAGTGAAAAAACATGCAGTGCATGATGGGTAGTAGAAATAGGGATCCTCCAGAAAAGGAAATCGTACTGAACTGACAAATAATAACATAGCGGATACTATGTTTTGATTTGGTAGGCAGATATGTTTGAATCGACCTGTTCTCAAAGTAAAAGGATACTTAGTACAAATGACCATACCAAGTGTCGCAAACATGGGCATTTTGGTATATCAATGACTTCTTTTTATTAACCAATTTTGGTATATGGATGATCCTGTTCTCAAAATTTTCTCGATTATTATGGAAAATGTTCCAATTTTGCCTCAATCTAGCTAGAATATTAAAAATTTTACTCAAATTTTTTGGAGAAAATTTGTAAAAACTAAGACAATTTGGGTTAAATTGCCTTTATACTTGGGATGGTACACATTGTATAAAATGGGCTATTCCATTTGAAATCCATATACCCCTATGGAAGACAAGACTTTAATATCCCACACAGGGGGTATAGATATCATGCAGAGTTACCCATACAGGTAATCCCATTTGAAATTCAAACTCCTTGTGTGGGAGGTTATGTCTTCCATACGGGGTGTATGGATTGCAACAGGAATAGCAGATGAAACATATATAGTGCAATGAACCATTTACACCATACAGACAAAATCATTACCATATGAACATGATGTAATCAATCATGCATCATAACATCAAACAATAATTACACCAAAATTAAAAATATATAATAATACAGAAGGCAATTACCATTAAGCATGCATAAATATAATTCAACAAGCAAATTAGCAAAACACATTACAAGTGCAGTGAGAGGCAGTTCTGAATCGCTGTCGGCAGAGAACAAAGGTTCGTCGACTTGTTTCTGCTTATTAACCAGACGATACGTGGAGTGGCTGTATTTCCATGATGAGATGGTCTTACCACGGGTACGCTGGTTGGTCACCTGAACTTGTTCTTCGGGGCTCTGCTGACGGATTTAAATCACTGGTTAGTACTGATGAACGTGGCACAAAAAGTTAGTAAATTTGTACACATTGACAGTTGTGTGTAGGACCCTGTATAATAGGATCTCAAATTGACACTTAAATGCAACAAGGTGTTAAGTGTAAAATAGCTACACTATTCTCTTTAATTGATGTCTCTCTAATAAAGGACCCCATCTTAAAAAGTGACAAAAATGTTCAGTAATTTAATAGTATAGCATGTAAACATTTAAGTAATATGATCGTGTAATTGCTTGGACAAATTCCTATTCTAACTTGCATTTCCATCCAATTCATCACCACAATTATATAACAAGCTCATATTATTGCACGTATGTCACTGGTTTCAAGCAATTGAATGGTTTTTTTTCCCCATTATATTAATGGACAAAAAAACCCACAACACTATTTACCATTAAAAAAATTGTGTCTATCTTTCTAAAGAACACATTGCCCGCTTAAGTAAGACCTAAGACCAAATAGCAGTATATAAGTAACATTAGGATAATGTACTGAGTGAGTTCTGGAAGTCTTCAACTGTTCCAAGTAGTTTGTGGTCATGTTAGTATAAGTTAGTAATATTCCACATGCATCTGAAGTCACATTTGCACAAGAACCAATAACATGCCACAGACATATAATAGTGTTGCCAACACATTGTTTGAAGCAATAAAGGTGGATGGTCTAATTTGTTCACATGGTAATTCCTACATAGAAGTGCTTTTCATGAAGGCCTATACACCAAACCAGGGTTGTGCCGTGGCTTTGTGGGGTTGAGCCTCCTCCCTTCTGGTTAAGACCAAAAAACATGAAAAAGTAGACCCGTGGGTTGAAGGTTTCTGGGCAGGCACACCCCAGCAAACAAAGCAAACACATTATGTTCATATGTACTATCTCTAAAAGGTTAATGAGTTGAATTGAATAGGAAACATTTGGGTTATGCGAAAATATGAGCCCTTCTTCAGCTGTCACAAATCATATATTTGGTGGGGTTAGAGGGAATGAGGTTGTCACTTGGGTCACCCACCTTTAAAATCACTCTATGAAGCTTCACCTTTAACCATAACCTGGGATGTGGTAACTCGATTCATCTTTTTGGTAAATCTCATAGGCCTCATTTGGATCCCTGATGTCCCCATATCACACCGATTCGCACATGAAATGCGCAGTAACGATGTTCACTAACGATGTGCACATAGGCACGATGTCAAATGACGACATATGGGTTCCATAAGCAGAGGCTTATAGGATTTACCGAAGAGGTGAATTAGGCTGTGAATTGGGCTACCAAATCACATGCTCAGCAACACCGAATCATACAAATCATATACATATAGAACTGGCAACACCATGCATATCAGTCACGTAACAGGTGCAAAGAAAGCAGGAAAGGCAGCATGGGTAATCAACTCACCAATACATGTACTTCACTGATATTGATAAAAGAACCCATAGAATAAAGCTGTGGACTTGACGGTAGCATGGCTACCTTATTAATTTGATGCTGTATAGGGATAAGGAAGGCAGTTGCATAAAGGTCACAAGGTCAAAGAGCGGCAACAGAAAAAGTGTGTAAGCTTTGCAGATTCATATTTGAGATTATACTAGTATTTGGCAAGGTTATTATCGCATAAAAAGAACTATGTCACACCTGGGTCACACGATGCTATGCAGCTTGATCAGGGAGTGAAGTGCCGTTGCGATGACGGCGTGACTCAGTTAGACAATTCTTGCCTACTACTGAGAAAATGGGCATTCCATTTAAATCCATACATCCCCTGTGAAAGTCATGACCTTAATCTTCCACACAGGGAGTGTAGATTTCAAATGGAGTCACCCATTCAGGTAACCCCATTTGAAATTCACACTCCTTTAAGTGGAAGATTAAGGTCATGTCTCCCATACGGTGTGAATGGATTCCAACTGGAATAGACCAATGTAAGCACATATTAAACTATCAAAGATTGGTTGATCCATAGGTAGGGTCAAAATCATCCAATTTTACCGTATTTGACCAGTTTTTTTCATGTACTCCCCCACCCCTTTATAATGGGTGGGCATTCCCCCTGGATCAGCCCATGCTTTGATGACTTCTTTCTGACAACTTACTTTCTTTTTTATGCATAGCAACAAGATGGAATAAGGTCATATAGGGAACTGTTAATCTCATTTTCATAGTAAATCTGCAGTATGCTTACACAAGCTTCTGGTTAAAACTCACAATAGCAAATTTCAATCATTTCATATTATTACTACAAATTTAACTTTGAATTGGATATTTGTAATCCATCATAAGATCATCATAAACAAAAACAAACAAAACGAACACACTCATTTTAAAATTGCATTAAAAAATGTCAAAGTGAAGCGAAGCAAATTTTGACACTCTATTAAATTCAATATTTCAATTCACACAAAATTTGTTTTACGGATCTCACAAATTATCCGAACAAAAAACTGTGCACAACTTATAAACAGCATGCATGCATACAACTGAGTTTAAGAACACAACATAAACACAGTAATATGATGAGGCATGCATAAAGAGACTCACCGCACGGACGTCAGGCATAGAGGTACTGGGCATGTTGTTACTTTGCTGGGATAGGGTTGATGAAGGACTAGGAGACTGAATAGATGAGAGCATGATCAGGAGAAACGAAAGAGAGTTGCATGAAGAAAGGAAAATAACCAAGTTATAAATAGTAGTTAACAGATGAATAATAGGATTAGTTAGTTCAACGATATTAAACCCAAAGAGTACCGACTCTGCCATATTTGTGTGTCACTCATGGAGGACAAAATAGTGTTCCTCCCGATTTATCCCCAAGCACCCAGTAAACTACCTTTTAAAATCTGTGCTTGTTTGCGTTATGCCTGTAAAGTGTTGTGACGAGGCACACTATCTTGGTCTCCACCGTGACAAACCAAAATGGCAGATTTACCATAGCGTTGTATAGAGGGCAACTCTGAGTCGGTTCTCTCTTTGGGTATAAATAATCTCTTCGAATTGGTTAATATATGTATTATATTGGTGTTGGTTTCACAAAGCAGGGTCCATTTCACTATCAAATGCAACCTTAAAGACTGATTGTAAATCTTTGTGAAATAGGCCCCTAAATATGATATGTCTTTTAATCAATGTATTAGAAGTTTAAGACTAATATATATGTCAGTCTTAATGGCTAAAATAAGTCAAAGTCCTTCAACCTATCCCAAGTCCACAACCAACGTAAGTCTAACATGTAAATCCTGGTTTACGATTTAGGACTATATTGTGAAACCAACTCCAGCAGATCCCTTTGTACCACAGATTTGGAAAATAATAGGTTAGCATAATTTCACTACTTCATAGTTGAAGATTTCAATAATAGCTCCATGCTGAAACACACCTGATAGGAACCCCTGGTATGCATTGTTGCATGTTAGTCATAATAAATTGATAGAATATATGCGCTTCCAACAATCAAGAAAGCACTATGGGCTAAATCAAGTGAAATCCATATAGCCCCACCATGACAAAAACCATGACATTATTGACTTTTTGAGATAATGGGCAAAAACTGTGACTAGTTTTAGTAGACTTGTACATGATAACCCATTTTGAGTTGTAAAAACTCAACTTTGCCAAAATGTCAATTTGTTCCTTTTGTCATGGCAGGGCAGTATACACCCTATGGAAGACATGACCTTAATTTGCCACACACAGGGAATGTGAATTTCAATTAGGATTACCTGAATGGGTGACTCCATTTGAAATCTACACCCCTGTGTAGGATATTAAGGTAATGGCTTCCATAGGGGGTGTATGGATTTCAACTGGATTAGCCACATGTAACTTTCAGTATGAAGAATTGACAGAGACTTTCCATTCTTATTCAATGGGTGCGTCTTGTAAAGAATTCACGTAATTTGATTGGTTTTCTGGTGTATAATATCTCACAATAGTTGATAGTGATATTAGTCAGGGCGGCATGCTTGTTGCTCCTCAATGATTGCGCGATAATGCGTTCGCGTAATACACGTGCGAGAACTAAGAACGCGATTCGGCGGCTTAGATGTTCGTGATGGTTTCGTTCATTTAAAACAACGGGGATGTCCTCACAAAAGTAACTTTATTTTTTTCTGAAAAAAGGCAGTTTTTCGTGCAAAAATTACATTAAAACGGAATAAGAATGAGAATAAATGATAGATTTTGTCTTTTGCCTATCAATATCGTGTCATAATGGATGGGCTGGCCATATTTTTATCGTAGTGGATACCGCTGCGCCCGGCATCCACTACTCAAAATATTGGCCAGCCCATCCATTATAACACGATATTGGATAGGCAAAAGACAAAATCCTATCATTTATTCTCTAAATTGCTTTTTTCATTGTGACAAACTCAGCAGAATTTTTGCTACAGGATTGATTTCAATGTTGTAACAACTGTAACAGTTGCAGAGTTGCCAGTAAATAGGGATATTGAGCCCAAAATTGCAGCAGGGAAATGCACTGTTTGTTGCAACGTAAAAAAATGTTGCTTTATAAACTGCACTTGGCAGGTGAACTATCAGAACTGTGAATCTAAATATTTTGCACATTTTATGTCCAATACAAATAACAATATAATACAAATATCTCATTTGAGTCTCATAAAGAAACCAGAGCATGTCATTGAGCTAAAATACTTGTAAGAAAGCTTCGAATCAATCAAATTTGTCATAAATTGTATGAATTAACAGAGAAAATGCCGGAAAAAATTGGTTAAATCAATGAAATTTATCACAATTTTAAAAAAAATTCAGATTTCAAAGATGACAACTTGATAGAACTGTGACTATAAGTCAGATGTAAGTTTTATGGTAATCTTGATTATGTGAAAAACATGTGGCAGACATTTTCCAACTATGCATTAAACCATCTGGATAATTACACATTATATTAGTAATCATCATTACACCAAATCACCAATGTGTTTCACAGACAGTGATAATCATCAACGACTGGCATAAAGCATTTGCGACCTGCTCCCATGAAATGAGAGTAGAGTCGCAAGTTGGGAATTGAGAGATTCCAATTGTTGCTCTACTTTGTTTGAAAACACCTGTATAGTCAGTGGTATGACCTTTGTGGCATTCACAATACCACTGCCAAATTGAGCTATTCCATTTAAAATCCACAATCCACCTGTGGAAGATTTAGAGAATAAATGATAGGATTTTGTCTTTTGCCTATCAATATCGTGTCATAATGGATGGGCTGGCCAATATTTTGAGTAGTGGATGCGGCAGCCGGTATCCACTACGATAAAAATATTGGCCAGCCCATCCATTATGACACGATATTGATAGGCAAAAGACAAAATCCTATCATTTATTCTCATTCTTATTCAGTTTTAATGTAATTTTTAGAAAAATGCCTTTTTTCAGAAAAAAATAAAGTTACTTTTGTGAGGACATCCCCGTTGTTTTAAATGAACGAAACCATCACGAACATGTAAGCCGCCGAATCGCGTTCTTAGTTCTCGCATGTGTATTACGCGAACGCATAATTGCGCGATCATTGAGGAGCAGCAAGCGTGCCGCTGTTGCGTGGCGGCGCGCGCCCTGACTAATATCACTATCAACTATTGTGAGATATTATACACCTGAAAACCAATCAAATTACGTGAATTCTTTACAAGACGCACCCATTGAATAAGAATTGGAAATATCTTCCACAGGGGGAGTATGAATTTGAAATGGAATGAACATATTAGGCAGCCCCATTTGATTTTCATGCACCCTCTGAGAAAGATTCAAGCTGAATCTTCCACAGAGGGAGGGTGGGTTTCAAATGGAGCTGCCATAATGTGCTCATTCCATTTTAAATTCATACTCCCCCTGTGGCGGATATTTCCACAATCTTCCACAGGGGCAGTATGGATTTTAAATGGAATAGCCTGATACAGGTGTCTTCAAGCAAAGAACATCGACTCAACAGTTGGAATGTCTTGAAACTCCTCAACTTGCAACTTTATGCTCATTTTGTGGGAGCAGAACTAGGTCACATTTTACTATTCAGAAAATTGGTTTGCATAAAATATACTTAACCCCATAAGAACTACCTGCCGATTGGCCAAAATGAATATCGTGTTGAGACCTTCCCAATTGTTGCTCTTCTTTGTTTGAAAACACCTGTATAGTCAGTGGTATTGTGCTCTGTATTCAATTCTGTTCTCATTCACAAAGGACATACCCCTGTTAATACAGGTGAGCGTACAGTCACAAGTTTGGGAGTTTTGAGACCTTCCCATCGTTGAGTTGCTCTTTGTGTGAAGATGCCTGTATAGTCAGTGGCATGTCCTTTTTGCTTTGTATTCACTTCTGTTCCCATTCACAAATGACATGCCACTGCCAATACAGGTGTCTTCAAGCAAAGAACATCGACTCAACAGTTGGAATGTCTTGAAACTCCCCAACTTGCAATTTTATGCTCATTTTGTGGGAGCAGGTCAGATTTTATTATTCTGAAAATTGGTTTGCATAAAATACACTTAATGGAGTCAAATTGTGATTGTGGTCTATGGGTGTTCCTATACACAGGGGAGTAATGGTATGCTGAATACAAGCCTAACCCTTACCCTAATGCTAACCCTAATCTAATTAATATTACTCATCCTATCCCTAAATTCAGCCCTTACTTAGTCACACTAATTAGCGTACCGTTACTCAACTCTGTATAGTGATACCCATGAACCATGTCAGAGCATTATTATGTTTTGACGAGTCAAAGTGTGTAAAAATATTGGATCTAAAACATAATAATGATCAAGTAAGAGAACATACTCATGCAAGTGATGGTGTAGACACGTCACAAACTACATTACATAAGACAAGGGAAGAAATTAGAATTGTGCTTTTTGCAGCAAAATTGCACTTTATGAAAACTAATTGTGATCTGGTCTACGAAAGAATACAGAAAACTGCATGCAGATCACTGACAAAACTGGAATTCAAGGTATAGGTAGGTGCTTTACCCCTTAGAAATGGCACATACTCATATAAGTGACAGGCTGATGACATAAACTACATTTATAAGACAGGGGACAGCAAAAATGTGCAATTATGTTCGCCCCACTTTTTTGTTTTAACTAGAAACAGCACATACTCATGCAAGAGCTATAGGATGAAGACTGAAATTACACAAGACAAAGGGACACATATGGGCAATAAACTTGCACTTTCCTTGGTTGGGGGGGGGTTGTCTCTTTGTCCTCTCCTAGCCTGTGCCGCTACTTTGAAACCCAATTTTAAGGAGACATTCACAGATTTTGAGGTTTTAACAATTTTTGCACAGTATATTTCATGAACTACTCTTTCACTTTTTTTGTTTTATTGCTGAAAAAATCCCCAAAATTGATAATGAATAAAAAACATGTAAATTTTGACCTTCAGTCCATATTTTGAAAAATAAGAAAAAATTTCAAAAAATTAGAGGAAGTAACAACTTGATTTTTGTCACTAGAAACAATTTTCAATTTTATCATTTAGAAGTGTAAGCATATTTAATTATAATGCACCGAAATTTTGGAACTGCTTCCCAATTTCGCCGCAAGTATACTGATAAACCACTGTTGTACATGCACATGTACACTCAACACATTTAACTTTACAGGTGCGATTTGACACTGCGGCAAGCGAAATAAGCATGTACATCACTACCGAACTTGAGGTGAATCAAATTATAGAGGCAGCAATTTGGTAGACTCCCACTTTCCATCCCCAACATAGCCTTTAGCCTTTTTGTTATTTTAAATTTAGTCACCCTTCAAACCTTGCCGTCCTATTCAACCATTAAAATCACCGAGTGGTACTGGGGGAGATTATTTAATACGTACACTGGTAAACAACTGAATCATGCAATCATATAATGGAATGCGTAGAAAAGCGTGGGTCCACTGCAACAAAACTATGAATGTCCCTTTAAAATTACATATTGATCAAACACAACTGCACAAAATGATGGGACAATGGGCATCCTGTAAGAAACAGTCACAATCAGAGAAGATCTTACCCTTCCCAGAATCCTTTGCAATAAGATACATCACCTCATTTCATCAAATGACATCCCCTTTACTTTATACGGATTCCCTTTGTTTTCATTTTGAGAATAGACTAGCTAAACATAGGTCGATATTCAAGATAAAAAATTTTCAAGATCTGGATTTACTCTGTTCATTGAGGTACATTTCGTCACTATCGACCTATGTTACACTACAAAGTAATTCAGTACAGATAACTGAAATGAAGAAATGCATTATGGGAAGTGTAAAGATATCACATTACTCCAACTTCATATTGAAAGGTGTAATGCATGATCTTTCTAAAACTTCAAAATGATCCCAATTTCAAGAACATGTTTGAGCAATATTCAGACCGCTTTGGCAAAACAAAATGACCCCTATTTTGACATGTCAAGGACGAGTTCAGCAATGATATCAATAGGTACATGTTTATTTGACTGTCAGAATATCTGAATGCATGCTAAACTTGTCAAAACTTTGTTGCAAAAAATGTGACAAAGTAGCCAAAAAGTTCACTGTCTTTTATTTTTTACAATGCAGAGATTTTCTAGATTGCTATGTTTTTTCTTGATTGCATGTTTTTTTTTATCATTTTGAGGATTTTTTTTTAACAAACCCACATTATCTGCTTTTGCATACAATAAACATCATAATGTTACTGACAACGATCTGACCTTAAATATATGTGACACAAACTGATCCAACAAAAACCAAAGTCACAATTTTTTTTTAATTCACTACTATTACTTACTTATTCAGTACTTAAGCTTACTGATGTTACAATCCTGAAGTCCCTGGTATACATGGTTACCAAATTATGAACTTCTTATATGCCCATTTTCTTATGTCTGTTATTGCTTTTTGCTTCTTACTTTTGCCTTTATCTCAATTTCAATATTGCTCTCTTTGGTCCGATTGGATCAGATTATGTCATATCTCTCACAAAATGTAGAATGATCATGCCTACACAGTCAATGAATATGAAGTTGAAGCACTACAGGATAACAGCCCAACCACTCACTGACTCACCATGTACATTTCATGGAGAGAGCTCGATCATGATTAGTGATTGTTGCCGTTTTCTTTTCGACGACAACTTTAGCTGAAGTTGTTATTAGTCCATGTTTGGAAGTAAATAGGACAAGAACAAACAAACAGAATGAATTAGAAGACAAACAAATGTGTTATAAAAAACCAGATGATGCAGTGCAGCTAAATGTGCCAGTGAGTTTTAGGTGAAATTCTCAAAAAGAAACACTGGAGAATCATCAGTCAGTCTACCAACAGCATTACATCGCTGATGACGAAGAATGGTTTCTCTGAAATATTCGGTTCAAAAAGCTAGTGTTGTTGACCAGTTTTAAAATATACTTTTGCAGATATAATTACTATCTTCCTTGCAGCTCGGTGCCAACAATAAGGCAGCTGTATTGCGCGGCTATCTACATGTATGTGGCCTCTTTAAACACATGCGTAAGTATGGCAACGCTTGGATCAAATGCTAGCGATTTGAAGATGCACCCAATGCAATGTGCACTAATGTCACAGTGAAAAATAGTATAGATGATTATTTGGTAGATTTTCAATGAACTAGTCCAAAGAAATTACATTTCAATGACTACCATCTTTTTCGATGCTACAGTTGAAAATATGATTGGTGTAAAGCTGTTGTTGACTGCTGCTTAGTAACAAGATTGCTGAGCATGTATATGATTAACTGCTATGAAAAAGCTGAAATCCACCTCTTCTTTCTTACCTTTATTACCGTTTTTTCTCTACATTCAATCTTAATTTCACACATTTGAGTTTTTGGTGCAGGGGCGGATTTAGGGGGGGCGCGCCCCCCCTCTATTTTTTGCCTAGCAACGGGCGCCGCCCAACTTAAAATACAAGAAATTAAAGAAATTAAAAAAAATTAACAAATTCGGCCATGAACAGCAAACAATGGGCCAAAACCGTTGAGTTTTCGAGGGGGTAACCCCCTTAACACCATTTTTTCGTTGTTGACCAAACGGCGCCCCCTCTATCAAAAATTCCTGGATCCGACCCTGTGGTGAGTTGCTGAACATGACAATGTGTAAATTACATAATAACATATACATTTGAGAATTTCACCAATTATTTCACCCCCCCTCAAAAAAAAAAAAAATTAGTGCATCAAATGTAAACAAGTGTGAGTTCTGAAAGGCAATGTTATGTTTACAGCAGCGTAGCTATGGTTACAATTATATAGCATTTAACCTTAAGGGGGTACTACACCCCTGGCCAATTTTGTGCCTATTTTTGCATTTTTGGCTCAAAAATTATAGCACATTGGTGACAAGTAAGATATGTATATTATACTTATAGGGGCAAGGAATACACCTACTGTACTGCAAAATTCAGCAAGTCAAAGCAAGTAGTTATTGATTTATTGATCAAATATTGGTTTTCCCTCATTTTTGACTGTAACTCCACAACTATTGTCTGTGCTGAAATAAAAAATTTCCATTGCAGAAGTTGTAGTCCTTGCCCCTATAATATACATATCTTACTTGTTCCCAATGCGCTATAATTTTTGAGAAAAATGCAAAAATAGGCACAAAATTGGGTAGGGGTGTAGTACCCCCTTAAACAAGCTTTTGCCAAAAGCTGATAATAAAAGTTCTTGAGACAATAAGCTTATTCTGACAAACACTTGTCTGGTTTATATTATAAAGAATGACATCAAAAATGCATCAATTAAACAATACAATCATAAAGGGCTATTCCAGTTGACACCCATACACCCCTATAGAAAACATGAACTTAATCTCCAACACAGGGGGTGTAGATTTCAAATGAAGTCAACCGTTCAGGTAACCCCTTTAGAAATTCACACGCCCTGTGTGGAAGATTAAGGTTGTGTCTTCCATATAGGGCCGGCGTCTGCACCGTTTTTTGATGTCGACATATTTCGTATCTTGACAGTGTGTTGACATACATTTGGGTTCCGAAAAAATACCAGGACTTTTTTTTCTTTCATGATTTAAAAAAATTTAACCTAAAAACATCTAGAAACACCATCAGCAATTTCAGCATAATTCAAGATGGACGTCTTCATAGCGAGCACATAGCGATGAAGTGTACAATTTACACCGGAAAACAAGGCAAAATCCTGCCAAAAGTATGACCCCTGAAGGCAAATAACATGAAAAGTTGGCGAAATAATATGTTAAAGATAAGATTTGGCATTGCATTTTGTTGAAAATACATTGGAAATGGCCAATATTTTGAGTGAAAATGAGCTTCCCTGACGAAGTTTTACTGGGCCATTGCCTGAGCACTATGTCGCCATGGACGAAGATCTGTCAATATGTTGACAAAATTCACTTTGTCGACAGATTCCGACAGAGCACCTGTCGACGTTGGCCTTACTTCCATAGGGGGTATATGGATTTCAACTGGAATAACTACCCAATAAATATGCGACATCAGCAGACACTATCAGCTAGTTAGTAGTTTTTAACCTATAATGAAGAAGGAGGCGACCTATATGCTTCACCCAAGCAGGACGTAAGACAATGTTAGACATAATTAATATATGCAAGGATCAAAAATAAACAACGCAAGCCCAAAATAATAGATTTTAACCTGACAGTTTCCTTTATGTACATAAAAGTGGACAAAATTATTATGGCCAACATTTTTGCAAAAGGTAAATCAACAAAAAAAAGCATAATTATTTTTTACATCTGAAACATAAAGAAAGCACATTGTTATAAATATTAATACACATATAAATAAAATTCCTGTCAAAATAATAGAGAATTATGGTTGTCAAGATAATATTACAGCAAACACTTGCAACAAAATAATGCACACAATTACATGTTGTGTATGACACACATTTTATGAAAAACATAGCATATTTGAAAATAAACAACAACAATAATAACCATAACAATAATCATAATGATAAAAATAATTATTTTTATAAAAACAGACAGAAAAACAAAACTGAACTTACCAGATCAGGTGAATCTCTGTGAATAAAAAGAGCAAAAAGAAACATGTATTAACAACAAAATAAAGACACAAGTTTGTCTGTCTTTGTGTCATTTTTGATGTTTCCTATTTTGTAAGTTAATTGTACCATGCAAGTTGGTTTCTACAAGCTTAAGTTTGTTCGGCCCATACAAGGCGGATATTATTTGGAATTTGTTACTCCGCGCATCAACAAAGTCCCAACTCACGCTCGCGTAAATTCACATAAGCGTGCGCCAGTCACGCAACACACAACTAGCGTGAGCATTGCGCCCAACTGCATGCAAGCCATTCTATATCAATACACAGTGCTATGAGTCTTATTTTGTCCACCTTATATAAACCGAACAAACTTTAATGGTGGTTTCATAGCATCATAGGGGTGTGAGCCTGAGGTCATATGGTTTTTGTTCATATCAAAATCTCAATTTTCATGGGGTAAAGTGGGATGGGGTACTGACAGTCAAGTCATCCACACCCTTGTTGACATTTTGTATTCATCTTTAAAGTTGTAAAAATAAGTGTTTCTTGAATATGTGACACAATCATTGAACAAAAAGGTCAAATTTCCCCCACTGCTAAAGTTGTCTACTTACCCAGGAGACCCATTTTTGTCTTTTTTGTTCGGTTTTGGTTTCTTCCGTTTTTTCTTCTTTTTCTCCGGATCTGGCATGGGAATGTTAGATGTGTCGCATTCTTCAAATTCTATTGGACCTACAGCAAGAAATCAATCATTCAAGTTATTGGACTGATCCATTTTGAAAACCACACCCCCATGGCCACTCTGGAAGATTTTGGAATCCAACCAGATTCTACTGTTTAAAGAATTCCAGATCAAGCAATTTTCATTAACCCATAAAAAGTGTACAAGGGGTGGGATATTTTGAAATTCCAAACAAAATTGTCTAATTTGATGCCAAATTCAGCTGGATTTGATAAATTACAATTTTTAGCTGGAATTTCACATAAAACTAGCCCCAACTAGCGGGCCTATTTTGGTGGGAAAAACCTTTGTTTCTTTTCTACTTTGGAGACCTTGCACCAATTCTTGAAACTGTTGGGCCAATTGTGCACCATACGGCTTCATGGGAAACGCTGGATTGGATGAATAATCCACATTTCAGGCAGGTAATTGTTAGGTCAGGACAGTAACCTTTTGGGTTAACAAGTGCCAAAACGAGTTACGGTACTGTGGCAGTATTCATAACAAACACTTCACTGAAGTGCAAACTTCCCCTTAAGCTAAGTATCTCTCTTTCAGTAAGTGTAACACTTTTAAAAGTAAAATCCTTGGAGGCTTTAGCACAGATTTTCCATACAAAATATTTTGTGTTATTGAACCACCAAATGATCAACAAGCACTACTTCAGATTCCAGAAAACTGCACTAATTTGAAGAAAAAAAAAAGGCTTAAAATTGCTACTTAAGAGTTTTGATTGGTTACTCAGATAATGATATCATGTAATTAGCCAATTATGGGCACTGTAAGAAAGGCAATAGTAATAGTACCCATGGTGTTAAATGGAATAATAACATATCTTACCCGGTTTCTCCTTGCCTGTGCCTTTTGATTCAGAAAACATTTCTATAAGTTTTATTTCCGTCAATTCATCACACTGCTGACAAAATTCATTATGCACCTGTCGACAAGAGAGGGGAACATTTTTAATTTTTTAATGAAAATACTTTGGAAAAACATTTCTTAACAATTTTCTTAATAAAAATGTAATTTATACTGGATGTCTCAAATCTGAAAAATTGAAATAATGCAGAAATGCATAGCACAAAGCCTACAAGAAACATATTTGTTATTTGTTTTGCAATGTGAAAGCTTTATCAAGGATATTGATAGAACCTCTTCACAATGTTTGGCTGATATGGCCTCTTTATTAATAACATTTGTATGCAATTTATAAGGACTGATTTCTGTAATATTTATGGGTCTAACATAGGAGTTAATAATTATATTTAGTCGCTAGTGGTGGCAATGCCACTCCTTAGGCGCACAATTAGGCTACTTGGCGATCACTTAAACCGTACTTGGCCTAATTTCGCAAGTGCACTGCATGTCAATTTGACACATTTTCTCAATTTAGCAGAATTATAAAGGTTTTAAGTATCTGAAGCTCAAAATTGAAATACCAATAGGTTTTGTGACCATTATTGATCACTGGAAGTTTCTATACTGTATATTTCAGAGTCATACAACTCTTTTTTTTTTAAACATTCACAGTTTAGACAGATTCCGAGGGTCTATTGTGCGATTCCATTTTAAATCTGTCATACCCTTTGGAAAAATTAAGAAAAGTCTTCGACAAAGGGAGTATGTTTTTCAAATGGAATTCTTTGATTATTTTGAAAGCTATACTCACAGTGTAATTTCTATTTGAAACCCATACTTCCTCTGTGGAAGATTTCAGCTAAATCTTCCACAGGAATAGTGTGGATAATGGATATTAAATAGAATAGCCCATTTTGGTTTATTTTTTTAGGTCACAGTTCTTATATTCCTGGAACAATGGTTTTCTGAAACTTGAATAGGGTTAATGTTACCAGTGGAAATGGCAACGGAACTAATTTTGACCTACTATTTCCCCCAAGTAACATATAATCACACACATAATTCACAAGTTAACCGCACATTGGTTTTAAAGTGATAAAGATTAGGCCAAGTAAAATCAAATGTGTTTCTCATCTGGATTTTTTTTTACATCGATGAGGGAAGAAAATGATTGACACACAAATAAAAAATATTGATTTAGAATTTGGATTTTTTTCCAGTATTTTGGAAAATAACAAATAACAATAAAATTGGTGCGGCATCAAAAATTGGTGTGGGCAGGGACGTGGGTATGACAAAATAAACCAGAACGTTAATTTACTGGTCTGTTTTTGGTTGAAAAAATACTCTTTAAAGATTTGATACCAAAAATGTCAAATATTAAAAATTATGATCATATTTGCTGTAAAAATTAATACCACAAGGATTCACAAAAATAATTGAGCAAAAAAAGGGACATCACATATACATATATTTCAATTCATATGGCGCTTTTTACATAGTTTCAAAGCAAAACATCAAATCATCAAAAAGATGCAATTTCTAAAGTGATTTGGCAAATGTTGACCAAAATGTTTAACATGAACACCATGTTTTACTACCAGGGATTCTTACGTTTGGTTTGAGCAGGGATGTGCCACTGAGTATTTGAAAGTGGACCAATCAATATACCAATTTTTCAAGAAATTTGGACCCATCATGTACCAAAAGTCAAAATTTTCAGCCAAATTTAACACAAATTGTCTTAGTTTTTATAAATTTGCCCCACATTGTAGGGATTTATTTCAATACTCACAGTATTTATACTATTTTGACACTCTCTGAGAGCTACATTGTACTGCTTCAGAAAATCCTTCAGCTGCTTGAGATGACTTTCTTCTAAACTTTGGAATTGCTGCGGAGATGAAAAACAGAACACATTATCAGCCTCTAAGAACTATTTTGATTGGTTACAAAGAGGGCTATTTGATGTATTGAGCCAATCAGAGATATGGTAAGAGGAGTCAGTAGGGCTGAAAGGGATAAAGTTAAAATTATCAGCCTCTAAGAACTGTTTTGATTGGTTACAAAGAGGACTATTTGATGTATTGAGGCAATCAGAGACATGGTAGGAAAAATCAGCAGGTTATTAAGCTTAAAATTGTTATTTATAAAAGCTCAATTTTGATTGGTTACTCAGATGATTATATCATGTAATTGACCAATCAGGGTCACTGTAAGAAATTGTAATGCCCATATCGATATGCCACTACAAAGCAGGAAGTAGGGCTTTTAAAACTATGTTTTATAATAACAAATTATGCAGAGAGGAAACATTCTCAAAAGTGTATTCATATAAACATCAACAGAAATCTTGTCTTGGAAAGACAATACTTAAAGCCATATTTCTTGGAATGACAATACTTAAAGCCATATTATAACATTTCCATAAAAATAGAATTGTATTTTTTGGTATAAAATGTTAGTTTTCACTGTCAGATATGTCTTTTTTTAATTTGGGCTCAAACAGACAAGGCAAAACAAAGAAAATTGCTATTTAAGGGGGGTCGGTCTTTTGTGCGTAATTATAGAGGGCCAGAGGATTCACTCTATCATTATAAAAAAATATTTAAAGAAATCAAAGAGCCCTAGGAATAAAAATTGTAGTGTAATTCACGCCAGATACAATTTCTTTTAATGACAAAAATGAATTTTTGTAATCGATCAAAAACCAAACGTTTTATACAAATTTTGAATTTAGCCTGAATCAGTAAATATGACACCTCTACGCCCTTTTTCAGGTCAAGGCTGTTTTTACCATTATGCAGCGAATCATTGTTGAAGCTATTTCACATACATGTCTAAAACACTCTAGAGAAAGAATTTTGCCATATACTGCTAAAATATCTTTTGTTGATTTCTAATGATATTGTCTTAACGTCGTAAATTTTAAGGTCAAATTTCAAAAATCAAAACAAAACATTGCGACGCAGATATTCCCCGACTTATGCAATTTCATCATCGTATCAGTGTCTTTATTATTTGTTTGAGCCCTTTTCCAAATGTTCGTACTATTTATACATAAAACGACCAATCTATCTTTACAAAATGCGTCATTTTAATGTAAACAAAAGGCTAAAGATAGCATTATGAGATTTATCTTTTATTATTACACTCTTCCATTCATCTGCCTCCGTGGCAGAGCGGTAAAGACCGGGACTGATAATCAATGACGCGTGGAATCGTTGGTTCGAGTCCCCTCGAAGCCTGTGGGAACTTTTTTTTTTCTTCGAAATTCATGATCGCATTCCACTTGCAAGCCACTCATTCGAACGCGAGTCATGTTGGTTCTTTTGATATGTCACGACTGCCCGCACGCCATGTACGCACTGTGTTATGCATGTTGTGTACATGTTCAACTAATATTTCCATCTTAATAATAAGACGACGGTTCTTGTGGTTTATTTAAAAACTCAGATTTTGACCAAACTACAGTACCTCAAGTCTTGATTTTTGTAAGGTATGTAATTAGTTGTCTAAAGTACATAACAATTGTGTAAAAAAAAAGAATTTTGAAAAATATTGAGGGCATCCTCCTTAGCAAATGTTATAATATTGCTTTAAGAATATGAAAAAAATAAAGCCACTTGAATTTTCAAAAGTACTTTTGTATTGTACTGGGAATTAAGAAGGAAATGCATCCATTTACCAATTCATTTCTTGTAAATACATGTAGTCAACAACTTAAGTTGTATTATTCCACGAAAAGTATGCTGATTCAAAACGTACATCCTCTCATGATCGAGAATTAGATACTTTGCCTATAGTACAAAACATTAACTATACTATATATTATATATGTCAACGCTATTTTGTATATTAAGCACTGTTGTGAACAATTGCGGCAACAGTTGTTAGGTACAGAAGTTCATAAAGCTGAAAAGGTCAGCAAGTTTACAAAGAAATTCTGATAAGCCAAATGGTTCACTGTAATTCTTTTATAGTGGATTCGTAAACACTTGAGAACATTCCTGCAATCCTATTGGTTCTTACCCGTGTGATATGACACGATATCACCCACTTTAGCGTGTGTGTGTCAAAGCGATACTCGTACTTGCTATTCGAAACAATCAGAGGTGCATAGCAACAACAGGACTGATCAATTTTATGCCCTAGGTAATTCCTTGTAAAACATGGGAATTAATATGATCAAAATTTGTAATACTTATGATATTTTTATTTGAATTGCAGTGTTTTTAAGAATGAGAATAAAGGTATTAACACGGGTGACATCATTATTTTTGGCACAAAACAACTTGGCTTTGCCTCGTTGTTTTACTTAAAATAATGATGCCGCCTGTGTTATACAATACATGTATGAGACGATAGATGCACTGGCTAAAAACAATACCTGTATTCTCTAATTATGGTTCTGCAAACAAGCCAAAAACAACTTTAAAATTCTGACCAACCGATTGACAAAATGGTTGACTGCAGCTCAATGCAAGTTTTGAATAATGGATTATGGTTCAGCAAACAAGGCAAAAGAACCTTTAAAAAATCTGACCAACCGATTGACCAATAAAATGGTTAACTGCAGCTCAATGCAAGTTTTGTATAATGGATTATGGTTCAGCAAACAAGGCAAAAGAACCTTTAAAAAAATCTGCCCAACTGATTGACCTTACCTGGCATGAATCTGTCATCTTTTTGTCAAAATCCAGCCTATATTTACCATACTTTTCTATACAGTTCTTATAGTCTTCCACTGAAAGAAAAACAGCAAAAAATATTTTCTGTTAAATTTTTAACAATAATTATTTTTATGTGGGAGCTAAGAGTACACCAGACAGTGCATTTTGAATACGAGGAATGTCCTTTTGATATCAAATAATTTTTATTTGCGATATAATACAAATTTGATAACAATTTGACATTTTTGATATATACAGTCCTTGCTTTGAAGTAAACTTCATAAATCTAACGATATGTACTTAAATGTGTATGTAGCTGGGATGAAAAGCTGGTGATCAATTGAAAATATTGACCTTTCATATTGAAGATGTATATTTTTTCCCAATAAGACCTAAATTCATAATCAGATTTTACTTTTCTAAATATAATGAAGCATTTGCGATGTACCTAATCCTTCCATGAACCCATTTTATTTCAATTATTAGTTTGTCGAAAAATGTACGAAAATCAGGCCGAATGTTAACAGTGTTTGAGTTTCCTAGTCTTAAAATTTATCGCAATTTGATTGATATCGCGATAAATTTTGCCGCCATATCGCGGCATGGAAAACCCTGGCGATGCCCACCCTTAAAATTTATGAGCATAGGGAGAATTTTGTAAGCTGCAGTATGATTCAACACTCACATAACAAGACACAACCAGGTTTGAACTTACTTTTCAAATCCACCAATAATCATAAAATCAGGAAGGTTTTACTTTCTTTCGATTACACAAATAGTTTGGTATCAAACTACTGACAAAATTCTTCAATACACTCATATAAACTTAAGTGTTTTGATGTAATCATAATATTATTAAAAATTATGACCCCAAAATACAAGTGTGGACTTTCTTTTTGTGAGCTCTGTGTTTACATAACCGAATGAGGTTTTTACAGATCTACCGGCAGTTTCCTTCAAAACACACCACACGTTTCCTTCCTTCCATTGAACTCACATATAAATGTCATTCACTTATCAATAAAAGGACAGATTAGGCCTGTCAAGACAAGAGTGGATAGGAAGCAATTCACATTGTGGGCTGGTGATTAAAGTGTTCAGTTCCTAGATGCTGCTTGATACTATGAAATATCAAAATGTCACAGGTTCAACTCAATGTGGATTTATAACTTGATTAGACTTCCAATTCATTTACATGATGAACAGGTTCAAGTCACGACTTAAACTAAAGTAGCTTTAGTAGGGATGGCTGTAGGATTGCTCCTCAACAGACTGGCGATAGACCTATAGACCTGGATTTCATTTTTCAGGACAGCAAAAACTGTCTGTTGATTTATGGTCTGGGACAATTAGTTGGTGGTCAAGAAATAATAAAAGCATTTCAGTGCTGTATGCTGCACGCAAAATAGATGTACAACTTACTAAATGTTTCAGAGCATGAAACTTGCTTACTGTAACCTGTTGAGTATAAAAATCATAATACCAGGCTGCAAACACATTAAAATACCCACAATATAGGATATGGTGAACCAAAATGGGGTTTTGCTGCAATTTGAGGTCAGAATTGAAGCTATTAATTTTGATTGGAAGCTATTGAATAAGTGCCATTGGACGTTAGACTGGTTTGGTTTAAATACTGACAGTTACTGTATGTGTTGGTTTAAATACTGACAGTTACTGTGCAACAAAAAGCATCTCTTGTTTACACTAAAGTGAGTCCTGGTCCCAACTAAATTCAGGTGAAGTACTAGTAGGACTCACTTTTTTTTCAAACTGGGTCTTGGTTGAAAAGCTCTTAACTGAAAGATAGCTAATTCTATTTGTGTCAGATGCAGGCTTCCCGTTAGTGTGCGTCATTGCGTCCATCAGATGCATATATTTTAAGTTTCAGGTGGACAATCAAGTATTTTGCGTCCATGTCACATGCATGTGTACGCAGACAAAACTTCGAAACTTAATCATAAATTTCTATTCTTTTATATTTTTAAAATAATAAAAGCCCAAAAATGTTGACCAACCTGCTAAGAATTGAAGTAAATTCTGCAATATTTGTAAATGCAACGTCAGGAAATCTTGCACTTTTGCATGCTTTCCGTGATTAACGATCGATGGATTAATGGGGAAGTTTTGATGAAGTTTTGTTTACTATCGTGCTTGACTGCCACAACGTATGGTTAATGTTTATTTAATTATTTATATGTATTTGAATTTATTTGTATTAAATTTGACTTGGCATGCCGCTGCGTTTTCCGGTATGATCAATCGTGAATTTCATCAGATGGACACACAAAAAATTGTCTGGACGCAAGTTTTTGCAACCTTGCCGGCAAGCTTGCGTTGTACACGGACGCACATTTTTTTAAGCCTTAACAGGAACCCTGGTCAGAAGTGTGTCTTTTTTACTTACTAGCTTTTTTGTATTTGTTCTCTGCTTTCTCTAGTTCTTTCGGCCCTGCGTTCTCTTTCTTGAGTCTTTCAAATTCTATACACCTGTTGTTGTACGCTTCTTTTAACTGTAAAAAATCAATCAATCAATCAATCCAATCAATCAATCCAATCAATCAAGCAATCAGTCAATCAATCAATCAATCTATCATAGCAGTTATGGTCCATCGTATTTTCAATAACTTGTAAACACTGAAAGTCAAGCTTCTTTACTTATTGATAAAGACAATAATTAGCTTAAACTTACAATTAAATGAAACACTTAAGGTGGGTTTTAAGAAAAGTCTTCCACAGAGGGAGTATGTTATTCAAATGGATTGGTTGGGGTTAATTATTTTGAAGCCCATATACCCCTGTATGGCTGTACCAGTATCTTCCACAACTGAAGTATTTCAAATAGAAGTTACCCAATTGTCTATTCTATTTGAAACCCATTATACTCCCTCTGCTTCCAGAGGTAATCAGGGATGCAAGCTGACATTGAAGGAAAAAGCCTGAAAAGTGAGTCAATCTGGGCCAAAAGCCTCCCAAAACGGGCTGAAAATAAAGAACAATGAGGGAATTTGGACTTCATGAAAGCAGGAATTCCTGCAAAAGCAGGAAAACTTGCATCCCTGGGTAATATGGATTTCAAATAGAATAGCCCATTATAGCACCTACCTTATTAAGATTATCATGTGTACTTTGTAAACTTGTGACTACATCAGCTGTGCCTTGAACCGCACTCTTCACCTGCATATGAACAAACAAACAAACAAACATTTTTAAATAGTGAAAATTGTTGTAAACTGATGATCTACTTTAAAATGGAAAAAATAATGAAGCAGAATTCCTTGTCAAAGGACACATGCATCAACAGACATTTTTACTACTTTCGTGATCCTAGCATCCTCTTTTTATGACATTTTTCAGTAGATATCCACAAAAAAGCTTATTCCCAAAATTTCAGTTGATTCCGATTTTGCGTTTGCGAGTTACAAATGTGTGTTACACTGCTCCATAGACAATGTGTTGCAATTTCGTTCTGGTGTACTAGAACTTAATTCAAATTGCACAATATTTTAGCTAAACGAATTAATCTGCAAGCAATTTTTGTACATAAACATTATGTAGCCAGAGGTTTCCAGTGGTATAAAATCTCAATTTTCCTAAATTTCCTAATTGTTCCTGATTATGTGCTATGCGTCAAGGATTTCAGTGAAGGTGATGAACAATCACACTGATTGGCTGATCACTTTAACAAGCTTAAGACAGTTAACCTGTTTCAGTCTGCTACAAGATTGAGGAATAGACGCCAAAATTTCAATTCTGATTGACATTCATCCACACCCTAGAAACAAGTAAATATTTGTTTTTAGCAGTAAATGTTATAACAACTTTATTTTCTACACAACAAACTACTTCATATTAATTGCATTACCAAATGGTTGCCATTCACTGTATACATATGGAATCAGTTAAACCCTTGAGTGTGTTACTATAGCAATTTAACAACGATAAATGTCAAAAGTGTGGCTGTGCAGCTATACCTATCGCTAGAAGCTGAGACTAGTATACAACTAGAATTATGTGGTTCATAATTAAGGTGCCCCCACTCAAAGCTTAGGTGTGTAAATACAAATATATGCAAGTAAATAAGGTTATTAATATTCACAAATATGCAAATAATATGACAAAAAACTATACAGCGCATCAGGCCACCATATGGAAATATGGTATCATGCAAATACATGCAAGCTCATTAATATTCATAAATATGCAAATAACATGACACAAAACTATACAGCACATTAGGCCACCATATCCAATCACCATGCCAAGTTTGAAATTGATCAGTTATTGAGCAGTATTTTTTTCTAAATACTTGAAATTAAAAAAATATTTTTAGATGAAAATGCTGTTTCCATGTTTTCCGTGTTATTTCTTTCCAATTTTCCGTTTACAAAAAAAAAAGAAAAATTGCCACCTTGAATGAATCCATACCATTCAGGAAATGGAGAGATGTAGTGCTCACTGTGCATGTATTCATTTATAGCCCCTGATCAATAAAGACACCTGGTACCAATCACCTACAACAAATATTAATGGTTTTCATTTTAGCTTCAACAGGTGTTCAGTTTCAGCACATGTGAGCAAAAAAATTACGATAAGGTTGACAATTTTTAATTCTGGAAGTTCTGCATTTATACAGTCCACCAACCTCTACTGTCATCACTAGGATCAACAACATGCTCATATCAGGGGCACAGTTCTTTAACCCCAATACATTTGTACATTCATTGGGTATTAAAACTCATACTCTGCAACTTCAGGTCAAATTTTGCACTATGATTGTTTAATTGAGGTTATTGAACTATGCCATTGGGATGAGGCCATTGTGATCCATAATGCATGAGATCAAGCATTGGCCATATTGACACACCATAAGTGAATCACATGCATGTGTAATTATGAATTGAATGTCTGAAGTGCTGAATTGGGACAATTAGCAAACCATTGCTCAACATAATGGGGGTAATAACAAGTGCTGAGAGATGGTATTTACATGTGTGTCATCGCAAGCTCGTCACAACAGGTGAAAATTAGGCTAAGAAAGACATTTTGACACATTTTCTTCTAGATTTTTTAATCTCACATGGTTAGTAGGCATGTTTTCTTACATGTAAAGTAAAAATATATTTTTGAGAGGCACAGCCATTATAAAATATTAAGTAACTTTGATTAGATCTGCGGCAATTCGTCTATTACAAATCGTTAACTAAATTGACCAACGTCAGCCTCATTTTCTTGTGCCAGGTAACAAAATAGCACAATCCAAAAACAGTGAAAGCGTCAATAAAGCATAGAAATATAAAACTGCAATTTTAATTTTAGGACAAGGTTTCATATGAAGCGGCTTTTTATAGCCGCATAAAACACTGCACGCTTCCGCTGACATAATTACAATGCAATAATTCATTTTTCAAATGGCAAAATTATGTGAGAAATTTAACATTTGTGGCACACATAAATCTGTCTAGTTTGCATCGTAATCAAAAAGAATACAATAAAACAATATTATTATTATTTATTATTACCAGACTAATCCAATCTGGCTCAAGGGGTTGCTTTAACTCTGCACAAATTAGCCAGCTTGTGTCATTCCGTCAACCTTCAAACACCGTTTATGTTGTTAATAAACCCACTGCATAAATTAGCTGGCTAATGTTCAATTTTGATCACGCTTAAAAACAGGTTACATTTCTGACCTTACCCAACCTCATCAATCACATTATTAGTAAAGTTAATTAACATGATATATATAGATACATCACCGAGGGGGGAAAACAATTTCACCGTACATAGCGACGGGTTTTACAGTTTAACACCACAGCCGTTGTTTGTGTTATTAATATCATCCTTAGAACCGCCCACGGGTGTTTCTTTTCAAACGTTAATACTACAATCCATACAGGGTGAGTCAAATTAATCTGTAATCATTTCTGTCTGGAATCGTGGACACACTGAATAACTAGAAATTTGTAGCTCTCATGTTACCCAGTCATAAAAATTATGCAGCGGTTTTTGGGTTGTGCAGTCATGAAAATTATGCTGTGCTTATGATAGAGAGTTGTTTTTTAATTTTTAATTTTAGAAATTGTTCATTTCAATCAAAAAATGTTATTATGTACATGTCATCACACCGATTGTGCAATACAGCTTGGTGTCTCTTTTATATAAAAATCTTGACATTCTGAATAAAATGGCAAAACTGAAACCAGAACAACATCATTTGCAACTCAAATATGAATGGTTACAATTCTAATTCTATAATACCATAAATATCCACCAATTAACTGTACAGCTCCCGAAATTCCATTGATGAAAGAAGTTTTTGGAACCAAACAACTAATCCCCGATTTTAAAAGCAGGAGGAAACGGAGATTCTGGAGAAAACCTGCGAGAGCGAACATGGATCGGGATAAACCAAGTGCACATACAATATTTGGGCTTGAACCCAGGACCCCAGTGGTGCAAGGCGAGGGAACAACCGTGGCGACAACTCCCTCTCTCATATATTCATACTCACATCATGTTTTGTAAACACAAAGCGGTACAGCAGCTACACTGTAGAATGTATACTGATAGTGAAATTAAGCTCTGTGATTTTTGACCATTGCTTAAACCTTTTTCAGAGTCTTGGTTTAGCAGCGACGTAGCTTGCAACACCATCATGACGTCTTCATTCAGCGTGGCGGTCATGCGGCTGGAGGATTGTAGACACTACGCTGAATGAAAATGCCCTGATGGAGTCGCAAGCTATGTCGATGCTGAACAAGACTCTGAAAAAAAGTAACTTTTAAGAAAATATAAAAGGGGTACATTCATAAAGTACAAACATACATTGTACAAATAGATAACATACCACCAGTCTAGGTTATCCTGCAAGTTTATTAGATTTAAATATTGCTAAGTATTTTTAAGATTTACCATTTTGAAACACCCTGTACATGCCACTAAATAGATATTACAACCGGCAAACTGAATTAGAGCCACTTTTGGGCTCCGCTTTTTGTGACGGGTCACGACTGACTCGTGTACGCATTTATTGAGTCTATGGTGCTGCCTTTATATCCCGAGGGGTTGTACAAAAACGGAATGTTTATACACCGCCAAAGAATCGGCTTATGTACAGGTGTCAAAACACTGGCCCTGCATGCTGAACATAAATATACTCAAGTGACAAAAATATGACCCAAAACATTGATTTTTATGAGGATGGTTGTATTTACATGTACAATAACATTTGCTCCTGCATACATTTATTTTTAAAGAAGATGTGTATGTGTATTTAAATCAAACCTCATACGCTGTCGCTGAACATCTTTTCCACTGGTATTTGAAGTGCAAATTCACTACAATTTCAGGAATTTCCAATTTATGGACCAGTTTTCATCTCAACTCAATATTTTGTGCATCACCTGGGTCTACCCTTCCTTGTTCTCATACAGGGACCAAAGTAATGAAGAATAGATCGATATTTTCCGAATCGGCCCAATTTTAAGCTACAGAACTAGGGTGACCGGTTCTTCACAAGACCGAAGCAGAGCATAGGAATAATTTTTCATCAAATCAGGAAATTTCTGCCATTTTCAACAGTGTGTTTATATTAAAGGTAACCTGATCCTTGCTGGGGTATAAAAATAGCATTTTGAGGCACCAATATGAGTATTAGAGAACACAAATTGACAATTACACA
Organism: Amphiura filiformis; assembly: GCF_039555335.1. Lineage (NCBI taxonomy): Eukaryota > Metazoa > Echinodermata > Ophiuroidea > Amphilepidida > Amphiuridae > Amphiura > Amphiura filiformis. Next base: position 8,499,875 of record NC_092646.1, on the reverse strand, counting down.
TGAAAATTAGAAAATAATGTGCAATTTGCCAGTAATTATCCTGCCAATTGATTCCATATTGCTCATTTTTATACTATCAATGCAATCAACATTGGGCTATTCCAGTTTAAATACATACACCCCTATGTAAAATATATGTGACCCCTCTGCACAACTGAGCCCGGATGTTGCCAGTGCCACTATTGAGATATGCTCCATCGAACTTAACAATAAACAATAGGAAACAAAGGATTTATTGACTGTTTTATTGATTTTTCACTACTTAAATGTCAAGTACTATAGACATGATATACATCATTTTAAAGCTAATTTCAAGCAGAATATTTTGGTTGAATATCTCAAAAATGATGATTGGCGACTTCAGGGCTCAGTTGTGCCGAGGGGTCACATATGGCCTTAAAATCTCCCACACTAGGGTTGTAGATTTCAAATGGAGTTATCCATTCAGGTATAATCACATTTGAAATTCACACTCCCGGTGTAGAATTCAACGATTAAGGCCATGTCTTTAACAGGGGGTCTTCCAACTGGAATAGCCCAATTTTCAAATCACAATGATGCAACAGCATGCTGGCATTGCCGCATTATATGCATGTTACCGAATATATTTTCCTCCTTAAATTATGCATCAAATTCCCTTTCACGGAGCAGTCAAAATATTGCGAGCAATCTCAAATTGCGAGACATGATCTGTCGCTAGAAAGCATCCGTTTTGAATGAGACATAACATGCTGCAAAACTGCAGAGGTGCCAGACAGGTGAATGCTTGGATATGCAAAAATGGCCAATCTGCAATAGCTGCCAGTTGTCATATTTTTAAGATGTGTACAATATAGAATGTATCAAGTCTATAAGGCAGCTATTGCAGATAGGGTTTTCTTTCACTAACCCCTCATTTCATGGCGGTGAGAAGCAGTACGTTCGTTCAAAAGATTTTTTTTTAATTTCATCTTAAAGCTGAAAATTTTCCTACAATTTTTAAATGCATGCCCCAAGTAGTGGAAGTTGAAGTGATTTTTGCTTCCACCAGGAAGGAAGTGAAGCTAGCGGCAAAGCCCAAAGTGTTTTTTTGTTGAGGGGTAAACCAATTAAAGTTTGTTCTTCTTATAATGGCGAAAAATATTTGGTTTTTGTTACTGCACACGTCGATTAAGTCTCAACTTCCGCTCACGTAAATTTCCATAAGCGTGTGCTGGGCACCGCACACAACAGATCTACTACAAATGCTTAGCACCGCACAACAGATCTACACTATCAGAGTGAACCAGCCATCGCTGAACAGAGACAGGAGCCGATTAGAGTCTATGACCCGATTTTGGGGTCAAGTGTCTGAAAGGTCACTGACCTCTAAATTGGGTTGCCAGTCTGCTGATGAAAGTCAAAGTGTCAACTGAAAATTCCAGGTACGCAAAATTTTGTGTTGTGATCAAAGGTTTAAACCACTAAATTAGATTTACACTACCTGGGGATAGGAGACTACAGTTTGTCCACTCTGAAGTACAAAGTGACAATGTGCGCGTATACAGTGCTGCGTCTCTGCTGCAGGTATGCGTGCCTTCAAAGTCAGCACAATGTTTGTGTTCGCGTCGGTACTTTGTACTTCAGAGTAGACTTCCTGTAACAGTAGTAAACAAACAATAGGCATTGTGCGTCCAGGAGAATCCCATCTGATACTTGCATTGACAATATACATGTAGATACTAACCGTTTTATGTTTTTTGTGTTGTTCATCGCCATATTTCTGTATTTCCTTAACAACTTCGTGGAGTTTCTGTACGAGCTTCTGATGTGTAACTGCTAATTTCTCTGTGGCACTTTTGATCACTTGCCAAAATGGAGCAAAGGTTCTGCAAAAAAAAAAATAAAATAAAAAAAGAGACATGATATAGATCTTTCTGTAGGGGGTGCTTATAGACCCTACCGTATACGACATCACTCATCCTCATTTAAATAAAATTCTGTGCACCAGGAGGCCTCCTCGGGCAGTTCACATAATAAAACAGGCGATAGGTATGAATGGTCCTGGAACGAAACAAGAGACCTGTCCTACTGTCATCTTTACTGTCCACCAGCATGGCTGCCTGAGAAGTGGAGTTGGACGCTTCAATGCCAACCTGTTCCAATGGGGCTTATAGGAAAGCCCAGCATGTGAGTGTGGTAGTGAGGAACAAACAGCCGACCACATCATCTCATCCTGTCATCTCCATAGACCACCGAATGGTATCTCCGGCCTGATTGAAGTCGTCGAAGCCACCAGGGACTGGTTGATGCGTACTGGGCTTGAAATTTAATGAAATTTATTGTTTTGGCTTTTATATCTTGTTTCTTCCTGACATACGCAAGAAGAAGAAGCATGGCTGCCATTTCATGCCATTCCCATTGGTTTATTCGATTGGGAAGGTGTGATAATTACGACAAATTTATACCATAATTTAAGATCCACATCGGCAGCAAATACTTCAAAAGAGTATCTTTAAAAAAAATTGCAATGCACATACCACACTTTACCACAATTATTTATCCCAATGAAATTCTACACTCACTGTTGTTGCTACTTTTATTGTTCTTGTGTTTTTAATTATGCAACATCTTGGTTCTTTTGCTCTTCTCTCTTAGTTTTCACTTTCAATTTATGTTCATGTTGATTTATTTGGAACACACTTGAACCTTCAATGCAAATCACCCAAATCAGCACATGTTTGGCAACATATTTGAATGCGAAGAGTAAGTTTCAGACGCAAAATAATGTTGCAATACTAGTCATCTAGTACCCAGCAAATCTGCTCCAAGTCGCATGCTGAAAATTATGTGACATTTTGTTTGAAGGAAGTTACCTTGAGGCTATTTCTCTACTGTGCTCTAGATAAGGCTTTTGAGGATACAGTCAACAAAATAAGCAGAAGAAATGTGTTTGAATTTTGCAAGAAAATTGTATCAAACGGTGATAACATCTTGATTGAAAATGCAGATTATCTGAAATATTGGGAAAGGTTTTGATAGAAAAAATCGGTACTTAAAGGAAGGTGACCTGATATATTTGGAAAATTGAATTCTTTTAAGCTTACGTAGAACATAATATGTCGTCCCTTTCAAACATTTATGCAAAAAGAACATGTAAATGTTCCTTGTAAATGTGATTAATTCCTTATGTTATGGAATAACTGACATTCATATAGCATATAAATACTGGTAGTCTACAGTATTTTTTTTTTAATAACGAAAATCATCATGATCAGGTAATAAATTGATATCAAATGAGAGATCCTATTATTCTCATTAACATTAACATATTGAAATTAGGCATTCCAAATTGGTGTATTTTCAAAGATATCATCAAAAACTGTTGAATTAGTCTCAAATGTGGTATACTACATTCAACAGCTTTTTGATGATTTCTCCGGAAATATACCAATTTGGAATGCCTAATTTCAATATGTGCCCTTCATTTGATGTGTATGAAATGCATGAAGGGACAATTAGAACAAATATGTTAAATGAGAAAAATATGAGCTTTCGCCTGACACCAAAATCAGCATTTTGATGGGGTAACGTGGGGGATGAGGCTGTCCCTCATTTACCCACCTTTAAGTTTCAAAGAGTAAAGTTAGCATGCTTGTGTAGCATGAATTTGTGAAGATGGAACATTACACTACTCCAGGTGAAATCCATACACCATCTATGGAAGACATGTCCTTAATCTCCCACACAAAAATTTAAGGACTAAAAGACTCCAAAATCATGTAAGGTAATACTTGACACTTTTCTGCCCACATTAAGGTCAGACACCCTATTACAGAAGTTCTTCATGGACATTACATACAGGAATGTCAAAGTGTCTACATAGGTACAGATGAATTACATGCAGGACACACCTACCTGTACTGAGCAGAATGGCTTCCCATCAGAGGTTAATAACTGGGCATCAATTTAAGGGCACTGTTAGAATTTTGCCTTTGGAACAGAGGAAGATCCTGAGGTCCAAAGCAAAATGTTTAAATTTTTCACAATGCCTGACATATTACCGATGCCAAGTTATTACCATATTAGTATTACAGTACAATATAAATATGTGTATGATTTATTCCTTACCCTAATGTAGAACTGTTACTAGCAGTCTTGGCTAACTTGCTGATACTTTTAGTGTAGGCATCTTCAATTACGGCCCTGCAATTACAAAAAGAAGCAAAAAAAGAGAAAAACAGAGTGTTTAGAACTATATATAAAAAAACCTAATGACAAGTCCGCATTTTATCACTTAAAATATGTACCTCAGTACCTGTACTAAAATAGAGAGACAAGTCCGCATTTATTACTTAGAATATAATACATAACTTGTGTAAAACAAACAAGCAAACCATTTCCAATGGAGTGACCCCAATACTAGTACATAAAAGAACACACAAATGTGCCAATACTGCAAAACAAGGTAATTTTCATGGCACTTTTTCTCCCAGTAAGAGAAACCCAATTGCTTGCTATCTGCAGAAACAAATTTGCAATTATGTTGTTTCTCCACCATATGTAAATGTAAAGAATGATATTTTGTGCTGCATATTTTTTTTTACTTAAAAAAAGAACCCTAAAAGTTTCATGAAATGTATGTTCATGCCTTGTATTATTTTTTCAAGGCATGAACCATAAAATAAATATCTGTGGGCATGAAAATTGTATGAAGTTCTTGTTACTCAAGAGAACGTCTTTTGTGAGATGAAATCCCTTACCAAACTTGCCCTGTACGGTAAGTATGTAGGTAGTTTTTTGTTAAATGTTGATGTAGCTCTCCCGCTATAAAATGTCAAAAGTCATGGATTCTTGTTTAAAATTGAATGTCTTTTGCGAAATACAATTGCATATAAAATTTGCCATACGATATCAGAAGATATTTTACCCTTCCCAGAATCCTTTGCAAGATGACATATCAGCTCATTACATCAAATAACACTCCTATTACTTTGTAGTTTGCACAGGTTCCCTTTCTTTTGATGTTGAGAATAGACTGGCTAAACATGTGTACAATAGTCAAGGAATAAACATATTTTGCAAGATCCGGATGTGCTCTGTTCACTGTTTAACTTTTTGTCACTATCAGCCCATGTTGCACTTAGATAACAAATCAATACAGAAAATTGAACTGAAAGAAATGCATTGTGGGAAGTGTAAGATATTTTCCCTGATGGTACGTGTACTTTTTTGATGTGTTGATGTAGCTATCCCGTAATCATAATAATATATCAACAGAGACCAAATATTAGTGTTATGATGATGTTGCACTAGACAGCAAATCAGTACAGAAACTTGCAATGGAAGAAATGCATTGTGGGAAGAATGAGATATCTTCTGAAGTTCTATGAGTATGATGGTACATGTACTTTTTTGGTGTGTTGATGTAGCTATCCCGTAATCATAATAATATATCAACAAAGACCAAATATTATTGTTATGATTCACAACTTTGATGTCCCTTCAAATGCTTTCTTTGGCTCACAATAATGGGGAAGTACAAACATGGTCCAGGAAACAAAATTCAAATGCATTCAATGGATAAAAGGAAGAGAAATCAAAATACTCATCTTTCTGTGGGAAATTTTTGTGAGACTTTTATTTTCATACTTTTCAGAAGGGAGAGACTCAAACTGATATTGATTTGAAGGAAAAAAATGGGATTCTGAACTAAAATTTCAACATATTTTGGGGGCCTAGTGAACTAAATTTGGGCCAAATTATAGTGGTCAAAGCATAGGTTGTGGAGCCAAATTTGAGCTAGAGCTACAATTTTGGGAGCATATATCTAAAGACCTGGAGCATGATCCCTATAATATCCCATCTTCACATACAAAAATATTTATGAACAAAATGATGCTACAATGACAGCACATAAAAATATTAAAATTTTACACACAACCACCATCACTAATAATAATAAATATAATAACAATGAAACTAAATAAAAGAAATAATAATTTTAAAACTAATAAAACCTGATAATAACAGAAATGACAATGGTAATAATACTCAAGTTCAAATTACATCATGACAAATTTTACACTGAGAACTTCGTCCAAATTTGACCTACTACTTCTAAAGAGAATATTGATGGTTGAGAGTCAGAAAGTCTCAACTCACAGTCACCTGCTCCCACAAAATGAGCATAAAGTCGCCAGTGCACTATATAAGATACAGCCCATTAATCATGACAAAATTCAATAGAAAATTGCAGTGATTTATAGTGCGCTACACACAGGCACAATGCCTAGACGTTGATCCACAAGCCTCAGCACACTTTACAGGTTGTCTTTGACCACTACGGCCCACATCATTCCATAAACCATTTAAAAACAACAATTCAGGGACTTTGCTGCTTCAAGAGCGCACACCCTAGACATCTAGACATTTCACAAATAACCTTCGCAACCAGGATCAGCTCCCCAAGTTTCGTTCGGGTTAAAACAAGACAAATTAGCAGTAAGTTCCTTGTCCAGGGGAATTTCAAGCTAACTCAATTTTTACCACGAGAGCGTACTAGGCACTGCCAGGGTTCGAAACCGCAACCTCTCGCACCATAATCGAACGCCTTATCGATTGAGCTTACTTGACAAAAGACATTGCGGAGGAAATATCGATTTTGAAGACCAAAGCAAGGAGCCAACTTAAAGTGGGAATTCCAATTGAATGAGCGCAGCTTTTAATAGCGTGATTAACATTTGCGTACACTGTGCGATGTACGCCAGCGTGTGCGACTGTGCGTGAAATAGTAACGCGGAACCATGCCAACGCACTTTCGTGATTGGTTAGCATTGTATCCAAGGTCGTGCGTTCGCGTTGTAGTTTGAAATACGCGATATACAATCGCGGTTGGATCGAGTACAGCTGTTGAAAGCTGCGTTCATTCAATTGGAATTCTTACTATAATGCTCCTTTTGTGAGAGCTGGTCATAGTGAGTTACAGAGTTCTGACCCCTCGATATAATAGTAGTAACGACAATGGTGATAGCAGGAATTTATTTATCACACCATGACAAATTATACACTGAGAACATCCTCCAAATTTGACCTGCTACTACTAAAGAGAATAAAATATATTTCTTACAGATAGAGTGAATAGTGAATCAAAATTTATTTTACATGCATATTGTAGAGAAGATATCTTACACTTCCCACAATGCATTTCTCCCATTTCAATTTTCTGTACTGATTTGCTATCTAGTGCAACATAGGTCAAGTGACAAAATGTACCTAACTTCAATGAACAGATCCCATCCAGATCTTGCATGTTTAATTTTATTTCTTGACTATAGACCAATGTTTAGCCAGTCTATTTCCCAAAATGAAAACCTATGCACAGTAATGGGAGTCATGTGATGAAATGAGGTGATGATCATATTGCAAAGGATTCTGGGAAGGGTAAGGTATCTTCTCTGAGTATATTGATGAGTATATTTAGCTGACTATATTGTAGTAATATACAATGTAAGGTGTTGCCATGTTTCAATGTATTGAAAAATATTGCTGTTTTTCAACATTGAAATCATTAAAATGTCAATGTTATTGACATGAAAAGGGAATTAAATTAAAGGGAATAAAATTACAGGGAATTAAATTACAGAATTAAATTAAAGGGAATTAAATTAAAGGGACAAAATTACAACCAAACCAGTGAAAGCTCAGTATACATGTACATTATGTAATTGCTAAAAGTGGCTGGTGTTCATGATTGGTATGATTTTAAGCTTTGAACTTGAAGTAAAGACTTCAAATGTTATACAATTTATGTATTTCAAAAGACATTTTGTTGACTCAAGAATTAAGTCAGGAAACTCAAAATCAACTTTCATCAGCCTAAAATCTTGGTTGTTTCATCAGATTGGCTACCCATTATTGTTAGTGTTGTACTACGTTCGGTTGGCAGTGAGCCGAAGTGGACTATTCATACTGATACTATTTCCAGACATCAGTTGACGAACTTGAACTTTACAATTCTACCATTATATGACAGCTATCTCACTCTGACATTTACAATATTGTTACTATTATCAAGTTTCTACAATAATGTATGCAGCGTTGGCCATAACCGGTATCATGGAGCAAAATGCTACTCAATTTTGATCACTTTGCTACACATTATTTAGCAATTTCATGCCATAGACTTATAGTGAAGTGTGCAAATGTATTGCAAGCTGATTGATAATGCTACACATAAAATATGTCTTACGTCCAATGCTGAATGTATGCTGTGATTGGGATAATGTCAGAATAAAACTCACAATATCATTGCCCATTCTTTGCAGACCAACTTCATGAAGAACCAAAATACATTTTCACTGTATTCGTTTTAAAAAACCGCTCATGCTCCTAAGCGCCCTAGTGACTTTTCATCTTGTAAAACAAGAAATACGAAACACTCACTTGATTTTTTCCATTAATAAGATCAGCTAAAGTTAATTTTTTATTACTTCCGTGGTCTGGAGTGCACGCTGGTGAATTGCGATCGGCGTAGAAGTGACAAAATTAAGCCTACTAAGCGCCCGCGCAGAGCGACCAATGGGTCAACCGGCTTGTTGTCAAGTGCATTGATCAGCCAATCAGCGTGATTGTTTATTTCTTCTGTGTGTACGCTCGTCTACGCTTGGCGCACAGCTTGGACCACAGAGGTAATAACTTTATTATGCAAGTTTGACCATAAAAAGGTTTAAACTAAAAGTCTAGTCATAATTGCCCGGGCATAATTGGCAATTGAAATGAGCATTTCAAGTTATCAACCAATCAGAAATGCTGTTAGATGACCAGTAGTGTCCAGGGGGATATTATAAATTCAGATTTTATCATTCATTTTCTACTTCCAAGTTGCCCTGCAAAATAACCAACCCTAAACAATACATGTAGGCTTTTGATTCAAGCAACCCTCTCAAAAGCACCTGTTTTTGATATTAAAAAAAAAGATGGCAACACTGTTGTATAAATGACAAAATGAAATTTCACCCTTTCCAACACTTTTTTGGATGCGTAGAAAGTCACTTGGTGACCAACCACCGGGAAACCAAAGCCTCACCCCACCCTAAATTTTGTTTCATTTTTATTAATCATATTTTTTGTATTTTTTATCACATAATAACATGATTTGAATGTCAAGTTGTGTCATATGACTTAACTCAAGATAAGCCAATTCTGGAAGCATGCCATAAAGTTATAAATAGCAAAGATATGGCAACAACTACACACTTTTTTTCTCAATACATTTATTTTTACATTTTTTAAAGAACTTCTGGGAAGAAGTGTTTTAACTTTGCATTCCTAATTAGTGCTCCTCACCAAAAAGGTGCCCCCTGTGACTGTCTGAATAAAATTACTTTTCTAAACCTTCTCTAATATGAAGCCCATGCAACCTCTCTGGATAATACACTAGAAAGCAACAGAGCCTGAAAGTAGCAAACCCCATGACAGTTTCAAAAACGAATGCAAAATGAGGGTTTTTTTTATAAGATTTTTATTTTTTTTAAAGATTTTTTTAAAACTTAATTTTGAATTAAGATGTCATTTTCAAGTGTTCAAAAAGTACATTGCATAAAATTGTGGTTGATTTACACAATTGAAGTACAATTATCAATTGCTTTATACGTAAGCAAATGCGAGTATCAAATCCAGTAACTTTTCAATAGCCAAATTTGTCACAGAATTTCAGGATTTTATGGCTTTTATACATGTAGCTATTTGGATCTGCATAACTATGAAAGGAAAGCACACTGGACTGTTTGGAACAGTTAAAATTGAAAAACATTTAATATTCCATCCTGAATAAATATTGGGGTAAAAGCAGTATTATTCACAACGAACTGTTTAGTCTAAACGATGATTTATATACCAAGTACTGGATACCAGCAGTACCTGACACTGACACTATTAATACACAACATTATTTATTACTTTAATACATCGAATACATGTATTGAAGTTGAAGCAATCATTTGATTCATTGAGCAATGTAAGCTCCCATCTTCTATTTCATTCCTCATCTAAATCCAGATAGTTGCCATAGCAACATGAAAGGCAATACATGCCCTGATTACTGGGCCATTTGATTGTGATTGGTACTCTCCGAGATCACATGATACTCTGATTTCTCAATCTTGTGCTGACCAAAACTAAAATAAATTTCTTTCCTTTGCGCAAAAAAGCCCCAAAAATAATACAAAGCACACAAAAACAATAGGCAGTTTAGACACCATTTACAGACAGCCTGATACTACCCTCCCTTCACATACATGTAATGTGGATATTTTTGCGAAACATTGATTATAATAGATGTTGGCTGATCCCCCCACTCGATCGGCTGATCCAGATTTAGCAAGTGAAAAATCAAGACTGATCAGAGTTGAACCGGCCTTAAATCGGGATCGGAGGACATTTTATCACTGGGTGGGCACTTATAGGGGCATGGGCGGCTAATGGAATGAATATGGTAACCCATTTTGGCACTGTAAGATTCTCTTGAAGTGTGAGGGAATGAGGGAAGACTTCCTGTCTAGACGCTCCCATATGGATGAGATGCAGACTCTGATGGGCGATCTTGCGACTACATATACAGTAGATACGATCCGCATCAGTGTGCATTTCTATGATCCGCATCAAGTACATATTATCTCGGTCGGGGTTTTTCCATCCAGTGCACTTACCCATTTGTCATGACTGTCAAAGGGGACATCCTCAGGAATTCCCTATTGGTTTGTACAGGGCCTTTCAGTTCAAGTCCATATTTTCTCCGCATTGTACTAATTTGCTTTTCCTTTTATAATTATTGGGAGTTTATTCCCCTGATAAGAATACAAACTTTTTGAATTGTTTCACCAAGAGGTATTTATATCATTCTATGACATGTTTTAATATTTCCCCCATTGAGTACAATGATAAGTGTCCCCATCGTGTCCCAGGACGCAAGATGGAACAGCCGATTCTAGGTAAAAACAACCAATGGGATGCAGCGATCTATCGCGAGTAACGTCATGGTGACCCAGAGAATATTACTTGTAAGTGCATTACGGTGTTGGGCATTGTAGGCCGCTCATGTCGCGACATTGTATGCGTACATAAGAGAAGTCCACATAATCCGCATATCTCAGAAGTCTGCATTGATGCAGTTTTTGCCTCCATTGTGAAGTCACCCAAAATGGCCTCATCTCTAATGGCATAGATCAATACTCCCCATTTAACAATCATAACTTAAATTCTAACCTTAAGTTGTTGGGTATGAGTTTTACTACTCAACAAGTTCAAAGGTCATTCTATACATATACCGACAAGTTTGGGTCAAAGAACTGTGTCCCTGTAGATGAGCATGTTTGCGATACTGGTGTACATGTACATTTGTACCTGAGACCATAATACCTAAATTTAGGTATTATGGTCTCAGATTTGTACAATGTATGCGGATGAGATACTCACTCTGATCAATGGGTTAGCTTCAGTTTTAGGAGCTGAAAACAGATCAATCTTGTCGGTAAATCCCAAAAGCCTTTGCGATTGGACCCATAGGCATGTCCGCATTGTTCAAAGTTCCGGCCACATAAATGGCCTAACTGCGTAATCCCCATATAGGGAAATACAACAATTTGAAATTCGGAGAACAGAAACTTGAGGATGAAGGCAAAAAAGTGCTGGTACTTATTCTGATACATAAGTTATCATGCAGTGACAACTAGATTTCATCAATCGGTTTGTGTAAAATGGATCGCCGTGGTGAAAAGTGATGCATTACTTGTTTTTTTTGTACAGGAAGTCAAATTACATGTAAGACATAAACATGTGTGGCATTGTCAATGATTTTTAAAGTTAAAATCTATAATCATGCAGGGCCTATGGGTAATGGGCTCTCCACCCACAAATACAATTCTGGTCTACTAAAATTTGTAAGAGGAGTACATCATCATGTCTCAAAATTACTTATGTAATGACAAGTTTTAAAATACTATACGTTGACACACCATTCTATTTTATCACATGGGTACTGGTACATGTAGTACATTTTTGTACAAATTTGTGCCAATCCATGAGTATCTATGAGTACTGGTAAATTGGGATATATACTAGCATTATGCAAGTCTACCATTAACAGTAGCACTTCGACCAAGTTATTATTCTCACCCTTATCAATAAAAGAGGCATGCCAATTTTAGACCGATCAAAGTATAGTTAGCATCCCATTCTTGATTAACGAGTGCAGATTGATTACCAACCGGACACAACACAAAGTCTACTTGCTGTATTTACAAACACACCCACCACATACACTCAAACTGCTAGAGTAGATTGGGTCGTTCAAATTGAGGAGATCAGATGTTTTTTTCCTGCCATGGCTATTATTTTTAGATTGTTTGAATTAACTTATTTTAAAATGTAGGCACATTCACAGATTAAATATTTTAGAATGTCCTTATCACTGCTTATTTTAAACATGACATAGTACCAAATAAAGTGGCAGTGTTTATTTTTTAGCAAAAACAACAACTAAAATTATGAAGTTATTGGATCTGGTAATTTTTCATCAGCTCTTAAAATTTACACACTGAATCAAACTTGCATAATTATGTTTGTCTGTGATAGGGATTTGGGTTATTTAAAGTACTGTATTGACCCAGCGCTTTCTGATGCTGAATAAAATTAAAAGCCTGTTCGTTTTATTATTACGATGGAATTAACCGTCGAACGTATACACGATGTTCATAAGTCACACCTCTTTGTTTGTATGCTGCGTGGACCACCGTGATCTACACAACGAAGGGTCGAACCATAATATGACCGAAGGAGTGGTACGCATTGGCGACATATGCGCTGGTAGTAGATTCCAATTTTCTTTGCTTTGCCGCAGTTGGTTGGCTCAAAAATAAAAGGGGATATATCTGACAGTATAAAACTAACATTTTATGGCAAAGAAATGCTAATCTATTTTGTATGAAAATGTTATGGCTTTAAGTGGCATGCCAATTTTAGACCGATCAAAGTATAGTTTGCATCCCATTCTAGATTAACGAGTGCAGATTGATTACCAACCGGACACAACACAAAGTCTACTTGCTGTATTTACAAACACACCCACACGTACACTCAAACTGCTCGAGTAGATTGGGTCATTCAAATTTAAGGAGATCAGGTGTTTTTTTCCTGCCATGGCTATTATTTTTAGATTGTTTGAATGAAAAGGGCATAATTTAAGTGATCCACAGCCTCATCCCCCCCACTTTTACCAAAAAATGTTGAGATTTTTACACCACTGGATACCTCTGGCTACATAATGATTATGTTCCAAACATTTCTTGCAGATTAATTCATTTGGCAAAGATATCGTGAAATTTGAATTTCGTTCTGGTATACCAGAACAAAATTACCACAGTGGCCTATGGAGCAGTGTAATACACCGATTCATGCATAACTCGCAAACGCAAAATCGGAATCAACTGAAATTTTGGGAATAAGCTTTTTTCGTGAATATCTACTGAAAAATGTCATAAAAAGAGGATGCTAGGATCACAACATCCTCCTTTAATTTATTTTAATAAATGTAGGCACATTCACAGATTAAATATTTTAGAATGTCCTTATTCAACATGACATACTAGTAGTACCAAATGAAGTGGCAGTGTTCATTTTAGCAAAAACAACAAGTTAAATTATGAAAATTATTGGATCTGGTAAGGCCAAAAAAAAAAAGGTTAGTCTCAAAGCTTGCTTGCGCGTTTGTAAAATAGCACGATTTGACACAAATTTTTTTTTTAAAGTTTTTCAGAAAAAAATCGTGAAAATCATACTTTTTTTTATCAAAATACCATGAAAAAGTCGGGAACAAAAAAAAAAAAAAAAAAATCGCATTTCACTTGACCCAAGAGGCTACTCGGGTCAAGTGGTTTGGGTTCATTGCCCAGATCACGTGTCCCGAGTAGCGGTACGTCTTCCAGTACTACGCCAACTCAGTGCTGAAGAAGTGACCTCAGATGAGGCACGAAAATTCCACTCGTAAGTGAAATTTTACATTGCTTGTGTGAATCAGTTTTAAATTGTTCTACATTATGTCTCGCCACAGCAGTCAAAATTACATTCCCGTCTCGGCGAACATGGCGGGATGGCGACAAAACTAGTCAGGCGTATGGAATTTCTGGAAAGAAAATCGGCCAGATTCAGGAACCACCTTCATTTTACTTTACATTGCAAACACCACGGTGTTACCCCGGCGAGTCTCAAATTGAAAACATCAGTGAAAGGTATAACAGCGGAAAGGATTTTACAAAGGGCTCAACATCAATTAGTAGGGGAGCGGATCAGACAGATCTATGCTACGCTAAATAACATCAAACAACAAATCGCGGACATAGATGAACAGTTGTTTACTGAGTTGCCTATGGAGCGTGCTCGGAAGTCAAAGAGTGGGTCGGCGCATGCATCACAAAGCCGAATGGGACAAGTGCAGATCACGTCAACAAACCAAATTTGCTCGCTTGTCATCGAGTGATAAACAAACCAAAACACGGGATAAAAACCGCCCGATTGTTCCAGTTAACCAGCAGGAGCATAAGGAAGTAACAGATAGATGGGTGATTAATAAGTCAGACAAAGAACTTACAGAATCGGAGTTGTCAGTGCTTCAAAAGGGACTCAACTACGCGGTAAGTCCATCTAAAATCCCGGTAGTCGAATTCATCACCGGTGTTGAATCAGCGACCAAATTGATAGAAGGCACGATTCCGGACGAGGCGTCACGTTTGAGACTTCGATTGTGTGGACATTCTAGAACATGCGAAGGTCCCTGACAGTAATATTTCTAAAGAGGAAAGAGCAGCGCTTCGTGATCTGAAATCGGACAATAATATCATGATCCTCCCTGCCGACAAGGGGAGGGCTACTGTGGTAATGAACAAAACCTCGTACCAAGACAAAGCCAATGAACTTTTAGCTGATAAGAACACGTATGAACTCATTAAGAAAGACCCCACTGCTAAGTACAAAAATCTCTTGGTGGATCAACTCAAAGTCCTCAAAGACGAGGAGTGGATTGACTTTAAGTTGTACAGACAGCTGTACCCCACCACGGCTGTTGTACCCAAGTTCTATGGCCTTCCTAAGGTCCATAAACCTTCGTGCCCACTTAGACCGATAGTGGCGAGTCGCGGGTCTATTACGTATGACACTGCTAAATTTGTGGCCAACATCCTGTCCCCCCTTGTTGGCAAATCTGAAAGACATCTGCAGAACAGTGAGGACTTAGTCAATAAGATGTCTAAATTCACTCTCGGTCCCGAGGAATGCCTTGTGTCCTTTGATGTCACAGCCCTCTTCACGTGCGTTCCGGTGGATGAAAGTTTAGTGATTGTTAAGGACTTGTTAACAGCGGACACCACCTTAGAGTCCAGAACTGATCTTAGCCCGCAGCAAGTTACTGACCTTCTGAGCACCTGTCTTAAAACCACTTACTTCGTTTACAGCGAGAAGTTTTATGTTCAACGTGAGGGTGCGGCGATGGGCTCCCCGTGAGCCCGATCATTGCGAATCTCTTCATGGAGAACTTTGAAGAAGGCTCTTCAATCGTGTGCTAATCCCCCAAATACTGGGGGCGCTATGTCGATGACATTATGGTGATTATGGACAAAGCTGAGGTAGATACGTTCACTCAACACCTGAACTCTGTACACCCATCCATCAAATTCACGGTTGAACTTGAAAGCAACAATGCACTTTCATGATGCTTGACACCCTCATCACTCGCGCTCCTGACGGTAAGCTGGTCTTCAGTGTCTACCGCAAAAGTACCCACACCGACCAGTACTTAAATTTCTCCAGTCACCAGCCATTGGAACACAAGCTAGGAGTGATTAGAACTCTGACTCACCGCGCTAAAACTTTGTCATCTGACAGCACTCTTCTTGAAAAAATTAGATCATGTCAAGAAATCACTGTCCATATCTTGGATACACCAAATGGACCTGGACTGCGCCCGAGTAGTAGGAAGCGGGACCCCAAACCTCGTGGGGTGACACCCCCACCAAAGGTCACGTCTACGTTACCCTACGTACAAGGTGTGACGGAAGCGATTAACAGAAAAATCAGGAGTGCTGGTGTAACTGTTCATGTCAAACCCTCGAACACCATCAGGAGCATGGTGGTGTCGCCCAAGGACAAAGTAAAGACACTGGACCGTGCACGGGTCCATCTATCAAATTCAGTGTAAAGACTGTCCATCACAATATATAGGTGAGACTGAAAGAGCTCTCGGAAAAAGGGTTTCCGACATAAAAGAGCCCTCGCCGGTTGGAGGACATATGAAAGCTGCCAGACACTCCTTTGACCCTGGTGAGGTCAAGGTGTTGGACAGCGATTCCAGGTGGTTTCAGCGAGGGGTGAAGGAAGCAGTGTACATCGCAGCCTCCGAACCAGACCTCAATAAAGATCAGGGGCGCCACCCCCTACCAGCCGCCTACAAGAGGCTACTCGGGTCAAGTGGTTTGGGTTCATTGCCCAGATCACGTGTCCCGAGTAGCGATCGTCTTCAGTACTACGCCAACTCAGTGCTGAAGAAGTGACCTCGGATGAGGCACGAAAATTCCACTCGTAAGTGAAATTTTACATTGCTTGTGTGAATCAGTTTTAAATTGTTCTACATTATGCATTTTCGTATTTGTTTTAAATTTCTCGTGAGCTTTGAGACAAACCTTTTTTTTTTTTGGCCTAATTATTCATCAGCTCTAGAATTTGTGTTATTTAAAGTACTGTATTGACCCAAGTGCTTTCTGTTGCTAAATAAAATTAAAAAGCCTGTTAGTTTCTTCCTGTTTCTGTATTCCTGCTCTGATGCAGCTCTAGGCATTAGGGCGGTTCTATTGGTTGTCAGCCTTAGGGCTTAATGCTTATGATTCGTTGGCTTAGCTTTTTAAATGATCATTTTTATTTCATTGCGATATATTTTGCATGTTTTATAAGTTAGAGTTCTTCTGTGTTGTGAGAATTAGTGTGCTTTAATAAATTAACATATTACTATTATCATTATTATTATTATTATTATTATTATTATTATTATTATTATTATTATTATTATTATTATTATTATTATTATAATATTTATATATTCATAAAACACAATGCATTTATTAGGGAACAAAGATCAATTCCAAGTCTTTTTGTGGTACTCGGGCAGTTATATCCCTCAGAATCTCATATCCCGTTAAAAATAATTCTTTGTTTTCCTCTTGCACTGAACTGGAAAAAAACAAAAACTACAAGTGACAATGCTAATTTTACATTGAGGATAAAAACACTCATAAAATCATGACAATCCTCCCGAAGAAAACCACAGAATAAATTTTACATTTTAAACTTCTGTAATTTACTTCCTCATTATACAAAGAAAATTCAGTGAAAACTACATAATCATGATTATGATGTCATTGTTTTCGTCTTCCATATTCTAAAGGTTAGAGGAAATGGAAGTGGTGATTTCATGTGAAAAAGCGGACAAGGAAAAAACATCAACACCTTATTATCCTGGTACATGTATATAAAACTATTAAATGCAAACAACAAATTACTGTATTAAATTTCTTATATCAGTGTCCTAAACAGAAAGTCAGTACACATACTTGTAAATTTAAATATTAAATTGGTCTATCAATCAATAATTATTCATAAATCAATCATAAAATCAATCAATCAATCTCAATCAATCAATCAGAATAAATCAATCAATCAACCAATCAATCAATCACTGATTTGATTTTAATTTTATATCATAAAGCCCTTAGCATGCTTAGCCTGTTTACATCATTTATGAGCAGGGACAATTCTTGACTGAATAAATTCAATACTCCTTACAAACATATTGGACTTGCCCATGTACCCTGCACACTCAACAATGTCTGCAGTTCAATCTTAAATTTGTTATTGCATCACATGAATTAATTATTTGGGTTATCAAATATGGTTATGAATATTAATACTTCAATAGCTTTGATGTATGTGAATAAAATTAATTGGAAAATTGCATGAAAGGCTTTTACAAATGTACCTCAAGTATTCATGAAGGGCAAGTTTGTATATTTCGAACCCGGAGCATATGCAGGACCAAAAACCACTTATCCAAACAACCCTAACCCTAACCCTCATGAATGACAATCACACTAAACTTAAGCCAAATTATGATCATACATGTATCTCATGGTCCTGGAGATTTAGATACTTTGACACTTCAACATTGGTGGTTGCAATGGGGCTGCAGGTAAATATTAAATCACGGTGTCCCAAATCATCATCTTGCCTCATGCCTCATTTCACCCATTGCACGGTTCCGCCATATGCGAGGAGAGCCTCGAAAAGTAAAGTTACGTAATACTTCCTTTCATGTCTATTGCCAGTTCAAGGCTCTCCTCGCATATGGCGGAACCGTGCAATAGGTGAATTAACCCTCCTGTGATGGGCTTATTATAAATTATAAAGCTCCTTAATATTAGGGCTGTGCAATAATTATGACACAGGGGTAGTAAAATGTCCAAATGGCATGCCAAAATTTGCTTGCTCCCTTTTTCAGTCTGCCAAAAAATATTTGTATTTTGACCAGCCCACATTTTGATGGCCACCTCACATTTTTCAACCTTGCTACATGACATCTGGCTCTGACAAAAATTGCTTTTGAGCTGCCAAGAATTGCTTGCCCTCCCATTTTAGCTTGCCAAAAAGAAAAATTCTTGCCCCCCCCCCCCCTCAATTTTACCCACCCCAGGACTCACAATTACCACACCCCATATGCAGTCTAAAAATGTAGAATAGACCCAGTCACTGTATCTGTACGGAAAAGGTTACCTGCTTCAATTTCATCTTCCGTGTCTTTTTACAGCATACTACAATGTACATACTGGATATAAAAGGTTGCAAAAGAGGTGGGTGCAGGGATCGCGAAACATAAGAACACCACAATAAAAGGATGTTTTCTCCTCTTGCCTGAATTACTGAGCCATCGCCCTTTGATCCCTTTCATCATCTGATGCAGCGGAGGAGCATTCACTAGGATCCACATCATGCTCATCTACAAGGGCACACTTCTTTAACCCTAATAATTTGCACATTCATTGAATGACCTTTGAAAATTTAGGGACAAAAACTCATACTCTGCAACTTGAGATCAAATTTTGCACTATGATTGTTTAATTTAGGTTATTGAACTATGCCACTGGGATGAGGCCATAGTGATTTGATAGATGATGCACAAAATCACCACGCTGAACAACGGCGGCCGACTTGGTTACATGCTCTAAAGTAGACATAGCCGCTAACGTGACATTTAAGGAAAAATTAGGATAGATAGAAAGCTGTTATAGATTTAATGATTGCGAAAATGTCTCGCTTGGAAGTCACTGCATACACATTTTAAGGTGGAAAAGGGCAGACAATTTCTTGCAATAAGAATGCCACCAGTTCATTTTGTGCTTATAATTCCCAAATGAGATTTTGATAGACATGGCTTGTTGTATGTTGAAGACAGACTGATGAGATTTGTCTGTTTCGTATTCGTTTGCATACAGGTGTATGTAATTATTGATTCGGCTTGCTCGTTTGAGTTTTTACGCAACTTGCGTTCATGTCTAAGTGTAAAAATTTGCACTCTGACTCCTAACTAACTACTAAAGGTGCTCAGCAGACATGTAACGAGTAACGATTTGAGACTCAACTTTTTCAAAAATGATGACTCAACTCAGATTTTCCAATTTTGCCCTTAATTAGCTTAGAGATTATACTGTATAATACAGTGACTTTGAGAGTCTTTTGAAGATCTCGAAAGTCTTGACTTGAGAAATTGTTAGAAATGGCTTGACTAGACCATGAAATGACTCGACACATTACAAGTTAGAACTCTGCACTCATCCTGTTCCATCACTAATGTATTTTTGATCAGAGCAACATCAGTTTCAACGTAATAAGAATAGTAGGCCAATATAAATGTTTTCACAATTTCTTACTTGGCAAAATCTGTTGAGTTATGATGTGTTGTAAAATCAATTTCAAACCCCAGGGTTTAAACTTCCTAGGGGGCTGTGCAATAATTGAGCCCCCAGGGTGTTCCATTTTCTGAATGGTGTGCCAAAAATTGCTTCCCCCACCCCTCAGCCTGCCAAAATTTGCATCAGGTTTTCCATTGTAGTATACATGTAGCAGCAGCACAGCATTTTTACGTTCTTTGACTGTGATTTTCCCTGACACCGACAGTATAAGCTTTGTTTTTCTGCTGTATTACATTATCATATTTGGCAGTTGCTATGCGTAATCTAAAGTTGCTATTCATGTTTTCACTCTCTCTATACCTTTTTAAGAACAAAGCTGTCACCAGCTTTTTAGACTGACATTGTTTTTTTGGTGCATTTTTTTCGACAGATTCAGACCATTTTTGTTCTAACCTGCGATTTGTGGTTTAACTGCAATTTTCCGCTGAATGATTGAGATTTGTTCTAGCGTTGATCTCACCATTTTTTTTCAGTTACAGGAAAATTGCTGTTGTCACAACGGAAAACTGAATGCAAAAACACTTTCAGACTCAGTCCTTACCTTTCTCGTATAAAATCTCCTATTTCCCTTGTTGATGTATGGCCATTTTTCATATTCTGATAAAGACATGGAAACCCTTGATTCTTTTCCCCCTGCAAATAATAAACGGAAGAAAGAGAAAACAAAATTGGGTCAATTACGGTATAAAAATGTAATACTATAAATGTTATAAACTTCACTTGAAGACAATACGCATACACTGTATTACGTGAATAAAAAAACACATTTGATTCAAAAGTGTAAATTATTTTAAATTCCAAACAAAATTGTCTAACTTTATACCAGATTTTCCCAAATACGACTGGGACTGGGTGTACTGTATGATAAATATCAACATAAAACTTGCAAAACTTTGCGGCTAAATTAAATATCAGGTGCACCTGGAATTTAGATGTTTTGGTTCTCGTCCATAAGATTTTTATGAATTGATGAGGAAGGGAGGGAGGTTTTCCTCTCAATGTAAAATAAGCATTGTTAGTAGTGTTTGGTCTTTACCATAAGTGCTTGAGGAAAGGAGGCCCTTTTTCTTTTTTCTAAGATTTTGAGAGATAAATCCCCAAGGTACCACAAAAAGACTTGGAAGTGATCCTTATTCCACGTTCTCCAATAAACTTAATTATAAGTATTACGTTTTCCTAAGCATTTGAAAGTCTTATATTTCTTGAAAAATCTAAAAGAAAAAAAAAATCTGACAAATTCAAGAAACTGAGGCAGGAAGGGACAACAACCAAAACATTTATTTCTTTCAGACTTACAAAAGCTGATTTTGAGCTCACAGATGGTCAAATCATTGTTTTTCATTTTATTATCTTTATAAGTACTACCAACTTTTTGCTACAATGATCAGAGGTAAATTCAAGCTACAACTGCTTATTATGTTCCTTCTTCTTCTTCTACATTGTACTACAACGTCGAGTAGCAAAATTCAATTTATGTAAATTTCCTGATGACTTGATCTTCATTTTGCTACACGTCATCCTTGTATAAGTTCATCTGATCTTTAATATCCATCCTGCATTTACAGCTCTACAAAAATGTTTAAAAATAGATACGCTCAAATACGCTGACAAAAATGACACTGCTTCAAAAGTACAACACTTTGGATGCAATGGTGATACTGCAGTAAGCGGTGTGTATGAGAACAGGTAAGGACAAAAAGTAAATAATCAGTGGTTCCATCAATACAGTTCAATGCCAATGCCAGGATATCCTCTCCAGTGCAGATGCTACCTTAATTTAAAGGCCTATTCACAGAGGTTGAATTTGGAAAATAACAGGCGTGCTACAAATTGCACTTCTTAAGGGTTGTGTTTAGCTATTTCAGGTGGGTAGGGGTAGAAAAAAGATTATTGCCATTTTGACCAAAACACGTGAGTATTTATGATTTGCCAAACAGAAACTAACAGAATAATACCTAAAAGTATCACTTTTTAATCATTTTGTCATAAATCGACTTTCCACCATTTACAATTATTTGTACCGGGGTGTGCCTGTTGTCAAGTCGATCAAGATTGTGATGTAACATTCCGTACAGAGGGTAATCAGTACGGCGTGAAAAGTATGGCTTCTATAAGGTTACAATAAGGAACAAACCAAAAGATCGATGGCGTCCAATAAACGTAACTAGTTTCGTTTCTCAGCCGACCCCCTCCCTCCATGCCAGAAACGTAATAATGAAATGTTGGAAATTTTGACATAATAATAATAATGACACATTCTTCAGACCGATGTTTTTGTACAAACGTAATCGAGTATTTTTACCCCTACCCCTTAAACGAAACTGGTTTCGTTTATAAGACGATATCGATTTTTTGGTTTGTTCCCTAAAACAGGTAATAGGTATGAATGGCCGTGTAATCGATCTAGAGAAACCTGTCTCGCTGTCATCTTAAGCTGCATGGGTGTCCCAGAAAGATCCATACTGGGAAAGTTGAATTTTGTAGGTAGCATTGTTATCAGTCGTATTGTTTTGAGTTCTAAATATTACATATATTTAGCTTTCTTGGTAATTTAAGATTTTAAAGATCGAATGTTTCTAAAATAAATTACAGAATATTGCGTACAATGGTGAAGTTTAAGTTTTGACAATACAATCTATTATGAAAATAATGAATAACCGTTCAGCACAAAGTTATTTGGAAAAAGTTTTGCAGCTAATTTTGTTATGATCTATCGATTACTAGCATGCAAGGTATAAAGGATTTGTTAAGCTTGATTGACCTAATACTGCATGTGTAGTCTTTAGGCGGCAGTTTCGAAAATAATTATTATGTGTATGAGTTTCATCATTTGAAATGCCGGCAGAGATTGATTTAGGGGCCTATTATAAAAATATTATAGAGAAGATTCGTCCTTGTGCCACAGCATGTATTTATGTCCCTATTGGCAAACACACAACTAGGAAAAGGTGAAGATTACATTTGCAGCAAGTTTTTCTTAAACAAGTTATACCCTCTATAAGAATTACATTTTTGGCGTAAAATTGATCGTAAATTTTTTTTTTAAATTCAGCACAAATATCGGGACTAATATTGAAAACACATGAAAAAGGTCACTTAAATCAATATTAAGAATTATTCAGTGTTTCAAGCTCTACATTTGTGCCAAATTTGGTGTATCTCCTTTGACAACTGAATGATTTCTACACTATATTGCAAAGTACATCTACGTCTGGGCGATAGTGATAAAGCAGGTCAATGTCTGGTGCTTATGAAGCCTGTGCTGTAAGTTACACACGTGCAATTTTTGTCCAGTTTTAAGAATATCAATATCACGCCAAAACGAATCAAGTTTTTGAAATGAAAGTAACACAATAAGTAGGTGACATTTATGTCATTAGAAACTTATGAAATGACGTTACTTTAACTTTAACTTTAACGTCTAGAGGATTATAGAGGATTATGTATTCAAAACCAAGGTGGTTTTGAATACATAATCTCTGTAATCCTCTAGACGCTAAAGTTAAAGTTAAAGTAACGCATTCATAAGCTCTCTATTGTATTCCATGTACCGGTACTAAAATTAAATACACTGTTGATTAATTTTTCAAACACGGTATAGATCATTCTGGAACACCCTGTATCTCAGAACTGTCCTTCAACACAGGTGGTAGTATACGGTTATATTGTTCCGGTCCATTTATGACATAGCCATCCTCATTTTAATACATGATAATACAATAAAACATGAGATCGGTTTGAATGGTTGTGGAATCAAACTAGAGACCTGTTCCTTTGTCACCTTTATAGACCTGATAAATCAAGCGGAACGATTCTTGTCATATCGTTTTACAGAATTGGTCGTATTGCCAGCGCTGCAGTGTTAGTATTAACTTTGGGCTTCTTATGAATTGACTGTCAATATCTTATACTAGGTATACATTAAAACTCAAACGGGAGAAAGAATCGCGCATACGCATGTTAGAACATTTTCAAGAATGTTTTAAAATTGTATATTACAATGTATTTACATTAACATTGTACCCTAAATAACATGGACATTTGGGTGATATGTTGATGTAGTTACGAGCCATATTTAGTGCCGATTTGTCCCAATTTGCTTTTGACTTGCCTGGCAACACTCCATAAAATATGGCTAGTCGTGTGAAGACAAAGTTGAAGACCTATAAGGAGTTATATTCGTTCTCAAATGGAATCATTATGAAGATCGTAAGTAAAAGTAATATAATAACATAGCGCTATTAGCTCGCCTATGAACCTTGATATTCGTTAGTTAACCGGATAAATAACTTCGGCAAAACTGACAAACTTGTAGGCCCCCTACCAAAATTGGCGTTAACTCGTTACTGTCGAAAATGTACAAAATATGGCTTCCGTGAATCTGAAAATATTGATATTTCAAAATTGGTTAATTGTATTACCATAAATCGAACACGGACATGCAGGATGGTATCTCCAGAAGTCTTTTTGCCTAAAAAATTGGAATTTTGTTGAATTTAGAGTAACAAAATAACATGCGCCAGACAGTGGTCGACGAGACTGTAAAATCAGGTAGAAGTTTGTATGTTGACGAAGCTTGAACATGCCTTCGTCGCATTCGAAGTCACAAATATCTATCATAATTCTTATTTCAAGGTCCTGTAAATACCTCAGCAAAAGATAGGGTCATCGTCCAACACGGACTGCTCGAAAAGAGTTCACCTATAAAAAACTGCATGGGCTGTTATGCGTCATATTATATGTACAGGCATATTTGAAGAATTTCCTATCAACTAATAATATTAAGATTGCTAAAATATTAATCTAAAGACTTCAATCTTTCATGTGCACCATAAATTTTGCACCTGAGATAGATATTGCTAGGCAAAATTTCACAGCAAACATTGCAGTTTTCTCCCATTTCGGAGATATTTGAGACAATACAGCTCGACCCCTTAAGGCGGGCAGTCAGGTGTGCTATGTGCTTAACTTCGGTTTTACAAGAAGTTTAGGAATTGAGTGTGCTATCAATTGCATTCGGACAGGTGATTTAAGGTGTGAGATGTGTGGGATCGCATTCGCATGCCTTAAAACTCAATACCTGTATCAGTGACTTGCTCATCCTCCAGAATTTTGTAAAATGATTTTGGCACTTATGTTAGTGTCATACAATACACGTAGATGTGCGAACATATGCTGCTAGTGTTTTAAAGCCATTTTGTAAAAGTGGTTATTTTTGTGTGTTGCGCTTTGCTGATTTTTTAACCATTTCACTTGTTTTTAAATTCAAGATTTTAAATTTTCTTTGTTTTTATTTTCACGGTAGCTGCCTTGAGCGCAAAAAGCGCGAAAAGTAATGTACCATGAAAAATTTCACTTGCTTAGTTTTCACTTGCTTGCTGACAGTTCTATCCCTGCAAAATTATCAGTTAAATTAAGAATACTCAAACACAGCCAAGTCATTGTGTTGCACCGAAGAACTGCAAAAATCACTAACTTAAAATGTATTTGGACTCACTCTGATTCAAACCACTGATAAAGTTGGAATAATCATTTTATGCTTGTCTTCGAAAGATGTTGCCTACAAACACTTGAGTTATCACAGCTATAGATTAGCATTAGATGGGTTTTAAAAAATGTATTAACATGACAGGGCTTGAGACTCCTCACTTGTAGTATATTTCTGCTTTCAGCAAAACATCATATTTTCTTATTTATCTAAAAAGATACCTGCAAAAACAATTGCACAACACTGGAAGCACACAATGTAGAGAGGATTAAACTACAATTTACACACACATCTTGAGATTCCTCACTTGTTGGTATTTTTCTGCTTCCATTCAAGTAAAACATTTTCTTTCATGCTTATTGCATTTTCTTAAATTGCATGACAGTTACAGCATAGAGGGGGCTAAAGGCGCACATCTTGAGACGCCTCGCTGACTTATTACTAATGTTCTGCATCAATGCAAGTAAACCATCACATATCAAATGAAACACCCTGCAGTATACAACACACTCGCATTAACCCATTATTCACACAACGTCAGCATAAATATTAGCTTTAATGAGAAGAATAAACACTTCATAGATTCTCGTCTCTAGTCAATGGCGCAACCCCCAGTTCTAAAATGCTAACATGTACCGCCCACACAAAAACCACAACATACGCAACATGACAGTCTGATATTACATAACAACAAACACGTTCCCCTAG
Source organism: Amphiura filiformis (assembly GCF_039555335.1). NCBI lineage: Eukaryota > Metazoa > Echinodermata > Ophiuroidea > Amphilepidida > Amphiuridae > Amphiura > Amphiura filiformis. Next base: position 8,473,658 of record NC_092646.1, on the reverse strand, counting down.
CTACCATATTTTCAATCCCTAATCGACAACTGGACACTAAAGACCTGTTACACCACTCTTAATTGCTTCCACTAGCTGTTTGCACATCAACTGTGACGTTTAGGAAGCATAAGATTCAAATCATTAAAAACTGAAATTGAACTTTAAAAGCTAATAGATGTCTAGCATATAGTGTACATCGCATGGTGTATTTTTGATGTCGTTCACTGCACATACTCACATAGTGTAGCTGAGATTTCCCCTTAGGTAAGGCACGTATCATAAAATCCATCCTACCGGTGATAATATGTTACCTTACGCACTTGTTGATAGCTCAACCATTTCCTAACGAGTGAGTCCAGAACGTTGACTGGTATGGTGTAGAGGATGGTCCCTAACAAGGACTCTATCTGACCGGGAAGTTCCAAGGGAAATGATACAAGCACATAGCCTTGAAAATTGACTATACAGTGAGAGAGCTGGATTCTAACCTAACCATAGCTAGCTAGATGTCTTGATCAAGATATTGCATGCGACGGAAACTGTTAATGCTCCGAATCAAGAGCAATCAAAGTTGCGACTTTATAATAATTCAACTTAACATTTAAACAGCATGAAAAAATTGTGCTTATTTTATTCAAATTTTATACTAAATTGAAAGGGCTATAATTTATCACTTTACTTCTTTAATTTTCTCTGGATTTTTAAGTACTGTAGCATGACAAAATTTAACTGGTAAGCATCGTCGATGAGCAGGAGCAACTCGCCTCTTCCCACTTGTTAACAATTTATGAGCAGCCACTGGCTGAACTGAATAGTGCTCTGCACAGATTGGGTACTGCCAGACGGTGCTGGTTATGCTTCAGGAGTTTGACTAAATTAAGGATTTGGAAATGGATGGCGACTGAATAAAACAAACAAATATTTTGAAATAATTGAATATGTTGGAAGGAAGATGCAATTTGTCACTTTACTTTGCTCTCATGACGAAGATAATACAAGATGTGTGGTAAATAAATTAGGGTGTAAACAGAAAATGCAGAAATACTGGAAAAATACTGAAAATCTGAAATTTATTTTGTATCTGGTATCTAGTTGAAAACTTAATTACATCCCTGAAAACACGGATGTGCACACACCCTAAACCTAATTTTTAGCAAATTCCCTATGGGATTTTGTCAATTTTGCAATCAATTGGAGGGGGACGTACCCCGGCCTCTATGATGCTACACCACTGGTTTTGAGATGCAGCCCGATATAACACGGTAGATACCATCAACGCGGCGAAACGCTGAGTTGTTCCATGCGATTGCAGAGATTATTATAGCTATTTTCACAGGATATGTTATTCACATCCATCCATTTATGACTCTGTCCACCTCGTCCACTGGACAGTCAAATCCCACTTCCCTCTTCGGTAAAAACAATTTGCAATACTACAGAGTTTTCACCTGCCCCACGGCTACATTATATACGATATACTGACCCTTGGCTACATTATTTACCATGTATGGACGACACTGTGTCACCACAACACTGATGTCTTTGCATGATTTAGAAAGTGTACCTTGTACAAAAAAAGGTACCTAGCGACGCTTGAACTGGTTTAATTATGATTTGCAATAGTGGCCAGCTAGATTGTGTGAAGTGATTTTTACAGGGCCCGTAGTAAGGTCTTGGGGCGATCATCAAGAAATTGGGACGGCTGGTTTTAGGTCCAAATTGATATGAATGTTATTAGAAAAAGAAGGATGATACAATTCAATCTCAAAGGTCGGATGACATTTTTTTCCTTGATTTCTTCTTTCTTATAGATGTTAAAACCTGGGTGTATCATTCATTGTTAGATTTTTAGTTTTAAAAGTTTGTTCTCACATGATGGGAAGGGCAGGTTAATTAAGGATGTTTGAAAAGCCAAGCATCACCCTGATCAGAACTGGCTGTGAGATCTTTGTAATCCACTGCATCTCCCCCTGCAATGGCACATTTCATTCATGCTGTAATGGAGAGAGTGGATAATTTGAACCTGAGTTTTGCTTTTACTGGGAACTGAACCCTGGTCCTTATTTAATTTAATTTTAAAAATGAAAGTTTTGCCACTATGTGCATGCGGACATTGATACCTAATTGGCTTTACTTGACTATAGGCAGCAAAAGCCCAGCAGTTAAAGCTTAAATTTTATAACACAAATCAAAATATTTACTTAAAATCCAATTATTTTGTTCACAATTGACAACAAACTAACACTCAAATAAGCCTGAATATCAAGGGACCATTATATTAAAGGTCTTACTATTTCATTTTGCAGGTTACAAATTCCAATTAATCCAGTAAAGCTAGCGTAAGTAATAATATAGGCAGCTCTAGTTTAGGTAGCTCTAGTTTAGGGCCATGGCAAAATCCCAACCAACCAGTCAAGCATTGCAGTCACACATCAGTCAAGCATCAGTAAGTACATGTAGTGACCAACCTGATTCCCAGCTCCTTCTTGTGTAGCCCTATAATTTGGTTCACCTCAAGTTTGGCAGTGACGTACGTGCATATTTCGCTCTCACCGCAGTATTGAATCGTGTGCGTGAACTTAAACGCACTGAGTGTACATGCCCACGTTTAGGTGCGCACGCTTGCGGTGCAATTGCGTAAAAGCATTGACGTCACAACCAAACTTGAGGTGAAACAGATTATACATGCTCGGTGCTCATTTCCATCATTGGGTGGGCCCGATTGTAACATGATCATGTCGTAATTGCTACCCTTAGCCATCTTTTTAAGATCCTCAACCACCTCTGCTCTTCTCCCAACCCATTCAAGCCCCACCCCAAGACAACTCTCCGCAATCTCAATAGCCTCTCTCTTGATACACCTTTCCGAAGGCTCACACTGTGCCAAAGGTCTTTTTACCCATATGTTCCCACCTTGTGGAACTACCTGCCTGAGAATGTTGTCAAAAGCACCTCCCTACCAGCCTTTAAATCTACTGTTTGTCTCCACCTCGTGCAGCAATTTCGCTTGGTCTCCTTTTATTTCTCCATTCCACCTGTCCTTGTCCTAATTATGTATTTTTTTATTTTGTTTTTGTTTTTGATGTAATGGGCATCCCTTTAATTTAGTGATTTCACTATTGGGTTTGTCCAGGCTTTCTAGCCTATTGTTATAAATAAATAAATAAATAAATTTTTAAAAATTACATGTGTGACTTGTGTGTACGCATTTTATTGTTGTATCATGTTTAACTCAATGGACTTAGTAACTGTGGTGTGTGTATAACCAAAACTTCCAGAAGTGATGACATCATGATGAGGTACTGGCCGTGTGAACACTCTCACCCAGTAGCGTGAGTGGGTGGCAGAGTGCCCCCCTGACAAAAAAAAAAGAAAAAAGTGCCCTCTGACAAAAAAATGAAAGAGAAAATCTGAAGGGGAAAGGGAAAAACGGGGCCAAAATAGTGTAAAATAGAAATAGAAAAACCCTTTTATAAATAAAAATAAATGTTGGTATTTATACAGCGCCTTTCACATGTGAACATGTACCAAAGCGCTTTACATTTATTCCGCCGTCATTAGAATATGTCAGCTGCCATACAATGCCCAAGGCATGCTCATACCTTTAGGCGGCGCTCAATGGACAGTATTCATAACAGCTCCCCATTATACACCTGGGTGGAGAGGAGTAATCGAGATAAAGTGCCTTACTCAAGGGCACAACACGATGGCGTCGCCGGGCTCGAACCCGCAACCTTCTGATTATGAGCCCTAGCCCGTTCCGCTCGGCCACCGTGCTCCACTTTATCCCGATCATGGGCAAAAATATGATTTTCATCGTCACAATAAAGCCATAAATTTGGAAGTGCAAAGATTACAGTCTCTGTAAAAAATGTATTGTATGATGCAACTGCAATTTTTTTTCATCTGTGCCCCCAAAAATTTATTTTGCCCCCTCTGACCAAGAAAGCTGGCTACACCCCTGCTCTCACCATTAAGTCACGATGACAAAAAAATAATAGTAAGGAGTGTGTGCCTGGGTCTACAATGTAAGTCACGTGCTGCACATGCTGCCTGGTAATATAACATTTAGAAGCCAAAATGTTGTGCAAATTAGTTCAAATGCACCGGCATCCACTACTCAAAATATTGGACCTGCCTGTCGTCTATCACATGGTAGAGGATAGTAAAAACAAAAATTCCTATAGTTTATTCCAGTGTTCTTAGTCGGTTAATTAACCTCAATCTTACCGGTTAATTAACCGGTTAATTAACCACATCATATTTAACCGGTGGTAAAATAGGTTAATTATGAATTTTGAATAATTGTGATGCTTTTTTAAGTTTTGACATTTTAATATCACTTCATTCACTGGAAATATTAAAATAGTATTCTTCTTCTTGTTCTCTAGTCCTAGAGTGTCATACAGCACATCATAGACCATATGCAGACTATATCATGGTCTATGAGGCATGAGCACATGTACAAATCCATGGGGGGGGGTTATTTGACAAATTTGGTACGGGGATTTGCCATGCAGACTTTTGGATGCTGACTTTCTCTATACCTACTCTTTGCTGTTATCAGTGTACCAATATTTCACAAAAAGCACCCAAATTTGCTCTAATTGGGCACTTTTAGGGGCATTGGTCTCCACTCAAAACCCACCCATAGATAAGCATAGGGAAAATGTGCGATTTTTTTGAGAGCAAAATACGCGCAATTTGCGCTTTTTTTTCCAAAATGCATGAATTCTCTCCCCAAAAAAATTGGATTTGCAATATTAAAATTGTACTTTTTTTTTTTTTTCCCCCATTAGGTCAACAGATAAGGCCCTTCGCACTTGATTATTAGTTTCATGTTTACCGCCGCGTCAAAATTGAAAATCTCATTAAAATAATTACGGTAATTATTTTATTTTTGTTTCTAATTGTTTCTGTATTTTGAATACAACTCCACCTTCACTTATTTATAAAATCAAATATTGTTGCGAAATAATTAAATGCCCGCTCTAGTCAATAGTTGCTTGTAATAGTTCAAACCAAATAAAGAAAATAAAAGATAATTAATAATTAAAAGTCACCTCGTCCCTTTTTCAAAATCTTTAACAGGAAACTAATAATTAAGTGCGAAGGGCCTAACGCAATTCAATGTTATAGCAAGGCGAATGTTGTAAATCTGCTGAAAACTACCTATCCAAGCACATCTTTTGACCAAAATGTAGATTTTAAAAATCAAAACTTCAAGTGTTCCTTACAATATTTTTCAAATTTTATGTCATACAATGGCCAATTCTCTAAATCTTGTGCAAAAAGTTACTATTTTTGCCTGTTTTGTTATACGGTTCAATGAAATATGACATTGCTAAAGAGCGCTTACAAATTCATATGACCCATAGATATACCAAAATTGCTGAAAAGGTATCCCAAAACCGTGGCACATCCCCATACATGTACACATTCAACCAGGCAGAACGCCACCCCACCTGTTGCACAAGTACAGGAGACTGAGGAGAGTGAGCACTGAGCAGATTATACCATTTTTGCCCAGGGTTGTTTCAACCAATCTGCTCATGTTAAATGCTTGCACAATGTTCTTCAGTATGATGGCATAATGAATTCCGAGCTCGGATTTATATATTTTCCAACCATAATTAACCAATCTTACCGGTTAATTAACGTTAATTAACCGGTTAATTAACCGCCATTTACAATTAACCGGTTAATTAAGAACACTGGTTTATTCTCTAAATAAACTTCTTTTTCTACTACTGGTGTAATGCCTACACAGTCTTTAGATCTAGTCTTTACTTAGGGACTGTTCACAAACACTTGTTAGCTGTGCCTGATGCAAAAAATTTTCATCACAAAATTTTTTTTGCTGCCCCCACCCCCTTTACAGACCTCAAAATTTCAGGGCCCCCTTTTTGACATGAAAATTATGGGTCAACCCCATAGAAAATCATATAAACTCAATTTTCCCAGGAAAATTTGTGGTCATCAGCCCCTCCCCTTAGGAGGGTCAAAACGTTTCAGGACCCCCCCTTTTGCATCAGCCCCCCTAACAAGTGTTTGTGAACAGTCCCTTAGATCAGGTATTTCAAAACCAGGTCAAATTTTGCACAGAACAATCTTCCCCAAGAAGTAGAACTGATCCATTACAAATCTGCAAACAAAATATTTCATTGAGATGAGATGACAAATACTTTAGTGTTTGCAATGAGTCATGTTATATTTTCTGATCGGACGAAGACAGTGTTGGCAATTATGGAATATCAAATTCAAAATTTCCAACTATTGTCAGAGTGGATCAGATCATGCTAGAACATAAACAAAAGCACCACTCAATGAAACCTGTATAAATCTTTTGACCTCAAATCAACAGCTCGGAAAATGGTACAAAGGTTATGTTTAGCTAAGTAAGCACTAACCATACCAAAAGTTTAAGGTGATGCAATTGAATACCTGAGTGGAAGAAGGGCCCAACTCCATTTTACCAAAATGAGTTTATCATATCTTAAAAGACCTGCACCGGTGCCATTGCAACATATATCATTTCAAATGTATGTTATAATGTATGTTCATGTACCAGTACTCAAGGTCCCATCAAGATAACAAGGATTTAAAACCCTTGGCTAAAACAATACCCTAAACAGGGATTTTATTCCTTGCATCTAATTTCATACCCTAAATTTCATATCCGCGTATTAGCAATTGCAATTTTGCTACCCTTTTTCCAATATTTCACGCTTTTGACACCCTAAACGTGTTACTCGCAGATCGTGCTTATCCATGAAAAACTACCCTTTTACGCGTTTTCATTATCGCGGATGGTGTACAGGCCACAATGGGAGTGACCCCCGGCAAAATTGACATTCCAACAAAATATTTTGACATAGATTTCCCAAGTGCATATTGAATATCGGTGTAATGTAAGAACTGGAAACCAATTGACACAAATGACTCTACAGTACTTAGCTCATGTTTACATCAAAAATCATACCAAAGATCATTTGAAGAAAATAAAAAAATATGAATGCAACTTCACTCCGCGTGCATGCATCCCATGGGATGCAGGGTCAGAATTTCGTTTCACAGTGTGAGAATCAATCGATTCTTGCAGAATAGATTGACAGGAATCATTTGATTCTCGCAAATCAACTTTTGTGTAAAGTTCTGCAAACTACAAACATTTGCGAGTATCAACTTTGATTCACGCAAATCTGTTTACGAGAATCTTTGCGAGAATCGATTATCTGATTCACGCCAAAATTCTGACCCTGGGACGTGATGATGCAATCGGCCGCCCTAAATGATATAATGGTTACGGATTCGCTGGCCCAGCCAGCGTAAGACCCGTGCCGTGGCTAAGTGTCGGCAGCCTAGTGCTTGGCATGCGAGGGGTCACGGGTTCGCATCCCAACCAGAGCAAACAACTTCTTTTGTTTACTCTCTTTATTCCTCCCTTCTTTCCATGCCATACACCAGTTGCCAAAAAGCCATTCAGGGTTAAGGTTAAAGCTTTAAAATGGCAAATCAGGTTATTTAGCATCAAATCACTACAGTAAACACTGAAGAAAGCTGAAGAATCTATTCTATTATTTCCAGGTCATTAGACCAAATAATTTTCCTAGTACAGTATATCAACTTTGCTTGTTGTTTTTGACAATAAGCTTATTGTCATAGCTATTTTGTCATATTTTTATTTACTCACTGGACTGCAGATGAACTTTGATGAATTGCATTCAAAGGGAAAAGGTAATGCTTAATTTGAAACTTCAATGGGAAAACTCACTAACTGTAACTAAACTAATAAATTCAATTCATGAATTTAGACACAAGTTTTTACTAATCTAAATGAATGTGTAGTTAGTAAAGTGACTCCTGGTAAATTGTTTTTCATTGACACAAAGCGACTCCTGGCCGGATTTTTATATGTTATTGCTTGTCTAGTATGTACAACGAGCTCCTAGCTACATGTACAACATCCTGAGTGCTCAGTTCAATGATTTCCTCTCTGAGTTTGACCAACAGAGGGTTCTCTTCAACATGCTTCAATGGTATTTTGTCAAATTCTGTGAGACATGGAATTTGAGGGTTCTCTTCAACATGCTTCAATGGTATTTTGTCAAATTCTGTGAGACATGGAATTTCAATATCTTTGTTATAGTGTGTCTCATCTCATATGGATTCCATAAACTTTTATACATGTCCTCTGTGCCATAGCCTGACACATCATGGCCCTAGCTGCTCCTTCCTCACAGTAGGGCCATGACTTCCGTACTATTGCAAAAAGCGGGGCACCGCCTCACTGAACTCATGTCGCAGTTTCAAAGGTTCACCCTGCATTCATAAAGTACTCACACATTCAGTTTACATGTAGTGATATTATCCTTCAAAATAACACTATGAAGGCTTCCTGCATCTTTTTTCTTCATCAAATCAGCATTTCACAGCCAAAAAAATGCAATTTCCTCGCCACCGTCATGACCGTGTTATCTCTATGAGACATTAATTTTTGTTATGGTGACGATCGATACGGTCACAAATTTGGTCATTTTTACACCTTCAAATGTATCCAAAATTTTCACACATGCACAAAATATGTTTTGTTTAAGTCTTATCGTCATATGAGGAATGGTAAGAAGTGATATTCTGTTTTAAAATTTGATACTGTGTACCCTGTATGGATCAGATAGGCCCAGGAGCTTCAGACCTTTGTACGGAGAAGGCCAGTGGAAATCGTAGTGAGGAGGTGTGAGTACCTCGGGCTATCTGTGCCAGTGCATTTGTTCTGATGTCCTGCTCAAGTGCTGCTTTCAAGATATTTCAAGTCTTTCACAACTTCCAAACTGGTTCCACCTGCAGTTCTTACATCTTTCAGTCTGTTGATTGAATACCATGCATTTAGTCTTTTTTGGTTTTCATGTGCAGCTTGATCTGCTATATAATTATACTCTCTTGTGGAATAAAAATCATGAATTTTTACACGAAAGTTGCTGATTCAGCTGTTAAAATGTTAAAATTGGGGCTTTGACAAAAATTGAGGATCACAATTTTGGTGAAATCTGACAACATTTCACTAAAAACATAGTAAACATTGACAATTGGATGAGATGCACATGATCAACATGCTTGAACCACTAATAAGTCTAGTTTTAGTAGTGAGATTGAAACTACCTGGCACTTCAGGTCCTAACATGCGTAGGATTGAATCTTTCCCCAGAGGCAGGCCCGTACGCAGGAAATTTTTGGGCGGGTGCTGATTTTGAAAAAGTAGACTTTTTTCCCAGAGGGGGGGTGCGATTTTGTGAAAAGTGGACTTTCTTCAAAAAAAAATTGGGACTTTTTTTACCAAAAAAGCATAAAAAATAATTTTGGAACTTTTTGTACACTTTTGCAAATTTGGGGAGGTGTGGCCGCACCCCCTGCGTACTGGCCAGCCCAGAGGAGTCCTTATCAGTGGGATCAGTGGAATCTTCAGATTCAGATGAAGACTTTAGTTTTAATAGTCTGCTGCAATACCATAGTTCCAGACGAAACATAGCAAAGTTGTAAAAAGTAAGTTGCAGTACTTTTAGATTTATTTCCAAAATTCTTTTTACAACTACTGGATGACTAAGAACTTTCAGTCATTAGAGCTTTCAACAAAAACAAAAATAATCAAATTATTTACAATTAAAAAAAATAAAACAATAAATAACAAAGCGAGAATCATGCTACATCCAGAGTGCTACATCATTTCATACATGTAGTTCATTCACATGCCATACACATGTACAGTGTACGTCAAACATACCATATTAATTCCCATGAAACTTGCCCCTTCAATCACTCTGTTTATATCCAAACAAACAAGTGTGGGCATAAATCTGCGCAACTTTCGTCCCATTCGTACTAATTATAAACGATCCACAAACTTTATTCACTATATTATTTTCCAATAAGTCCAAGTCTTTTCATGGATTATATCTGAACACCCATGTGGTTGATCCACCGGTGGTTAGTGTTGCCAGAAATTACTCCAAAAAGCATGGGGTCCAACACCACTCTACCACCTAACGCTACTTACCTCATGGGCTACAAAACCCACAAAAAGTGCAACTTGCAATTAGCATTAACCCTTTTTTCCATGATGTTGAAATAAAATAATCTACATTGTTCATGTAGGTGAAGTGAACCTAAAAAATGGAGAATGTCTCCCACTTGGGCTATTTTGACCAGTATTGGCAACACTAATTTGGGCTGGGGATATTATGACATGGAAAGTCAGATGAGCTAGACTCATTCAATAAATTTATTACATCCATGTCTGTACTACTATGTATGACTTCCCGATATTGGGATCATGGGATGCGAGTAATTATAAATGGGAACGGTATTATTTAACAGCAAGATATTTTCACAAAGTGGCAGGGGGGATATTTCCCCATGCCCCCAATCTTGGGCAAAATTTCCCCCTCCCTTCTCCCATCAAAATATGAAACTTGATTCTTCCAACCCCAAATAATACCTTAACTGACTTGGTGAGCATTTTTGCTACACAAATAAAATTGCATAATGCAGACCCTGTAACTGAGTACAATGAGTCAATTTAAATACTAAACTGTAAACTGGTAACACTGAAAATTTATACAATAAGGGACCATTCACAAACACTTGTTAGGGGGGCCTGATGCAAAAAAAATTCATCACAAAAATTTTCAGCCCCACCCCTTTACAGACCTCAAAATGTCAGCCCCCCCTTTTGACATGAAAATTATGGGTCAACCCCATAGAAAAGCATAAAAACTCAATTTTCCCAGGAAAATTTGTGGTCATTTTTTCAGGGCCCCCCTTTTTTTGCACCAGGCACTAACAAGTATTTGTGAATGGTCCCTTATTCTTTACATGTTTTATCCACATTTGTATCACTTGAAAATTATCAGTGAATTCTGAAAATCAAATTTCTGAAAATATAATACCTTAAAATTCAAATTTTCGACAGATAAACCACCATGCTAAAGTACATAGACCGTAACATTACGCTCACACATGTCCTAAGTGTCACCATTCATGCAAAATATGACGTAAAATGTCACTGAAATTTTTGTCACCAAACATTTCAGTGGACTATAATTAAAATTTCATTTTTCATAGTTTATATTTCACAGCAACATCTGAACTTCTGAAGCAACATCGATAATCTGAAATTTTTAAAAAAGATTTTTTAAATAAAAACAAAATCATTGACAAACATTTCAGTGAGCTGATTCAATCTTATTTTACACAACAAAATGTATTTTAAAGCTTAAAAAATTGAATTTGATATTTTAACATTCGCAATCTGAAACATTTGTCAATCAATTTTTTTTAAAAGTAAAATCATCAACAAACATTTCAGTGACACTGAAGAGTTTCAATTAAAATCTTATATTTCATCATATTTATTTGTCACAATTTTTTTTTTAACTTAGCATTTTCACATCCGCAATCCGCAACATTTGCCAGCAAAATATTTTCACAGTCAATTGATTTTCCCAGTCATCTCTGACGGATTAAAACCCTCATAATTACTCACAGCTTAAAATTGATTGCCCCAATGGCAGTGTGAGTCAGAGATTGCGATAAAAAAAGACTTGAGTTAAAAATAACAAGTGCTGACATTTGAAGCAAAAATAGCACAAATTCATATCATTATGATTCCTCTTTATATCACTCAATTTATTCAGCAGCAAAAAATGTTCAAGCTCTAACTTTTTTCTAAAATAATGTTGCTAAAATTTAAAGCAAAATAGATCTTAAATTCATATCATTTATGGTTCATTTTTAAAAATCACTCAATTTATTCGTAATAAAAAAATGTTTAAGCTCCAATGAATGATATTTTCCTAAAATAATGTCGTTGAAATTTCAAGCAAAATAGATCTGAAATTCATATCATTATGTTTCTTCTTTAAAAATCACTTAATTTATTTGCAGCAAAAACAAAAAAGAAGATCACTTTGAGCTACAATGTATGCCTTCTTTAAATAAAATAATGTTGCTCAAATTTGAAGCAAAATAGATCACAAATTCATATCATTATGGTTCTTTTTTAAAATCATTCAATTTATTCACATCAAAAAAAGTTGACAACGCTCAAATTTGAAGCAAAATAGATCACAAATTCATATCATAGACTGGTTCATCTATAAAAATCACTCAACTTATTCACAGCAACAAATTGTTCAAGCCATCATTTATTTTCTAAAAAAACACTGAAATTTGAAGCAAAAACCACCAAATTCAGATCATTAAATCACAATTATTTTAAAATCACAGCAAAAAAGGTTCAAAATAAAACTAAAATAAATTTGAGGCAAAGTAGCTCAAATTTATATCATTATAGTTCATCTTGGAAATCCCTCACAATTATTCACATTTCACAACAATATGTTTTCTTCTAAATTAAGAAGCAAAAATAGCATCCAATTCATATCATTGTGGTTCATCTAGCAGGAAGGATAACTCTATAAAAGGCGACTCAAATTACAACTAAAGTAGACATGTGATGAAGTAATCTATTATTTTTTGTTTGGTATAGGCCTATATATACCACAGAAGATATCTTACCCTTCCCAGAATCCTTTGTAACATGATGCATCACCTCGTTATAGCAAAGGAAACTTATCCCAGGTTCCATTTGTTTTCATGTTGAGAATAGACTTGATAAAATGGGTCGATAGTCAAGAAATAGAAAAAATTTTACAAGATCTGGATGTGCTCTGTTCATTGAGGTACTTTTTGTCACTTTTTTATCAATCCATGTTGACTAGATAGCAGAATATTAAAATGGAAGAAATGTATTGTTGGAAGTGTAAGATATATCTTTTCTGTAAAAGTGGTTATTTTTACATGTGTAAATGTTGATTTTGAACCGTTTCGCTTGTTTTTAAATTTGCAATTATTATTATTATTATTTTAGAGTTATCATCCATAGATCTATACATAAAATGTGCGCACTGTATTTTCGCAGTATTGAGCATGAAAAGCACAAAAATTATTGTACTACGAAGATTTTCAATTTTACAGTATCCAACAACCAGGAAAAAGTACAAAGCAAACAGAGAAATAGAGATATGCATAATAATCAAATTAATACATCCTTCCGTTTTTGGAATCATGGTTGTCTAAAAATACTGGCTAGATACAAAATGAATGCTTTTTCTGATCTTGGGTATTATTGTCTCAATTTATTTCTATTTCCAATGGCAAACCTCCATTTTACAATCACAGCTCAAGGGAACACTTAAAACAAACTATGAAGAATCTTCTTTCTCCACCTCCACCTCCCTTTTTCCGGAAGTACTCAAGTTTGGTTTTGGTAGGGACGTGCCGCTGAGAATTTGAAAGTGGACCCATAAATATACCAATTTTTGAAGAAATTTGGACCCATTGATATACCAAAAGTCAAAATTTTCGGCCAAATTTAACCCAAATTGTCTTACTTTTTACAAATTTTCCCAAAATTTTGGGAAAATTAAGGAGATTAGGGAAAAATTAAGAAAAAATTGGGCTGTTTTCCGAAAAAAATTTAGAAAATTTTGAAAAAAGGACCCATTCATATACCAAAATAGGCTTTGAAATAGGGGTCCCGTATGGTCATTTGTACTGAGTACCCCGGTATTTTTCTCCTTCCTCCTCACTGACTCCCCAGAGTAAAAACCATGGGGAAAATTCAGCCATGTCTGAATTATAGAGTTAATTTTATGCTAAGCCTGTTAATTTTTTAATCATTAATTTTAATAATATTTTTTACTTACTAGGCCTTCTATTATGGTTCAAAGTCCCCACACATATTTGACACCCTTATCTTGCAGATATTAATTCGTATACTAATAGTCATAAATGTTATGGTTCAGTTTAATTCAACCATTATCTTTTAGATATTAGGGCGTATAATACACATATTAACTTAACTGGCAAATTGACGAGTTGTCGACAAAGCAATATAGGGAATATTGGGATTGTAATGGAAAGATAATCTGCACCACTTACAAATGAAAATAGAAGACTGATGCACTTAAATTTTATTGTATATAATGGCGATGTTAAGCTTAACTTGAGCTCATCTCTAATATTTTTACTGTCTAGTTAGTGTTTGTCGATAATTGGTCCATGCTTGTCGACAATCAGGACAATTAATTGCTTTACAAGTCTACAATATTTTCGACAACAACCTGGTCACAGCCCTACATGTAATATGTAATACAGTAGATTACACACACACACCCCACACATGCTGAATGTATACAATTTTATACATTGTAGTCTAATACTAGCCCCATCCAACTGCCCAAATACAGTATTAGAAGAGAGGCGAGCTTCACAAATTAACGACGACAATGCTGGTAGATGCAGTAATGTCTACTTTACATTACTCTGTACTCACACTCATTAAAATTTACTGAGTGAATGCATAATTTATGCAAGTCACATACTAATGCACCATATCACTAGGGAAGTCATTCATGAAAACCATCATCTTGAGGAATAGAAATAAGCAATTAAGATTGAACAAGATTCAGCATTATGCCTTCCCAACATGCCCAATGGTGACATTTTTTAACAACTTTGCTACAGGGACTCACTTTTGGAAAAAAAAAGCGAGTCCTTGTTCACCTGTATTTTATTTAGAACCAGGACTCAATTTGGGCTAACTAAACCAGGACTTTTTTCCATAATTTTAGGAAAAATAAAAATATTTAAAAGGAAAAAATACTCTCTAGAAACGCCATCGTTAAAATACAAGAGTCAAGATGGATGTCTTCGGCATGATCAACACCAGACATGATGCCGGACATGATGACAAGTAAAGGCAAAATACTGCAAAATTATAATCCCTGAAGACAAATAACAAGAAAAGTTGTCAAATTGGAAAAAGAAAGAGTTGGCACTGCATTTTGTTCAAAATACATTAGGAATGGCCAATATTTCGAGTGAAAATTATCTTGTTTTTCACAGAATATGTATACATGTACCATTGTATTTTAGCACAAAATTAGTTGTCCGATTCCATGATTTATATCCTCAAATATGGGCCACAATACAGGACTCCAGGCATGGACTGGAACAATGCCCGTCACCTACTAAATTTCATCCTGTCATCCTCCACCATGCCTCGTTTCAGAGTATTCAGCAATGCTATTAAATTGAGACAATTATTGTGACTGTAGGTTTGTCTTTAATTCTTTCTAGACTGTACTTGAATTCAAATCAACTCGGAGCGATGCCGCTGTGGCGTTATGACAACAAAATATGATTTTGGAGCAGTGCTGAGCGACAACAATGGCTTTCAGAGTCATGCCGCTGCCGCTCAGCGGTGTGCTGCTCCGCTTGCAAAAAAGTGCAAGCGGCAATCCCTCGGCATGATGAAGCATCACTGCGTATATCAAACAACAATATCTCGAGACCTGGTGGTCTCAAAAATACATTGTACTAACTCAACTTAACCATAGACCATGGAAGATATGGTCTATGACTTAACGCTCATTTTGCGGAACTAAGACCCCGTTTAGACTAGGGAAAAGTCGTACTTCAACAACGACTTTTTTGAAGTCGAGTTCAGTCGAATTCAGGTCTAAGGGAGCGATCGTTATTTATGGTGGGGGGGGGATGGGTAAATTTAGGGGGGAAAACACAAAATTTTTTTGTGGTCTTGAGGGGAGAACCTGAAATTTTAGTTGAACCAAGAGGGGGATTGTTAAATTTTAAATGGAGAAAATTGGGAAAACAAGGGGAACGCAAACATTTTGATCGGACGTGAGGGGGGGAACGTGAAATTTTTTGTCGATATTTTTGCCAAAACACCCATTCCCCCCCTGCCGTAAATAACGATCGGTCCCTAAACAGGTACAGTCGTTGTTCAAGTACGACCGAAGTCGAGTTCAAAAGTCGTTGCTCAACAATGCTCCCGAGGTTCATTAAGTCTAATTCAATTCGACTTTGTCGTGGTTGAAGTGCGACTTTTCCTGGTCTAAACAGTCAGTCAAATTGAATTCGACTTTTTCATGCGTATCGCTGACCTGGCGAGGTGAATTTCTGGTCCGTAGATTTGTCGCTAAGCAACGGCACTGTGATATCGCTAAACAATTCAGCTGTTCTTGTGTATTTTTGTACATGTGCAGCATACTGTAGTGAGTGTACATCCAATTTTCACTCCAAACTCGAAGTAAATCCACAAAAATGGCAGAGTAGTTCATCTGAAATAATCCTCAACTTTAATTTAGGGTAAATGGGTCAAAGTATCATCTCGTAACTCGGATGCAAATGAGGCAAAGGGAGCAAATGGAGTTCATAAAGCAAGGTCATATATAGTTTTCGCGGCCTTAATTCTGTGAGCCGCCCCGCGGATGAATTTTATATGAAGTTTATTGAACTATGACGTCACAAGTTGAGCAGTGCACATGCTCAGAATGAGGCAAATACGTGTTAAAAATTCAATATGGCGACGTACTCAAAACGTTTCTACCGGAAAGTTAACGCTGAGTTTTATCTCAATTTTACTACTTTGCATGTAGATTTTTTGTTTAAAAAGTATACAGGCATTTAAAATAGAATATAATGAATTATAATCTTAGGTTTGATAAAAAAACAAAACTGGATGACAGAGGGCGTAATAGTCGTAATCGAATTCAACAGAGTCGAATTAGTTCGGGTGCATAGTGTAAACACCCACTAAAACCACAAACACGAATTAATTTATGCTAATCCTCTGTCTTAATCGAATTCGATGTCGAATTTGAATTCGACTTTTCTCTAGTCTAAACGGGGTCTAAGTCACAATGTCCACTTGAAACATGAGCTTAGACATAACGACTCTTGCGTCTTTTCCAAACTTTAATTTTATGTTTTTCATAAGTTTCAAAAGTACATTAAAAGTTATTTACCAAATTACAGATATTTTTGACTACCCTACAATGATATGAGTGCACTTTTATCAGGTGGTATCAGATATGAGATAGGTAATCTATTTCAGCATTGTATGATCAACTGGTCATGGTACTACCTGCCCTGGATGAATACATAACATGCTAACCCAAAACAATACAATGTAGGTAGATCTATGAACTCTTGCCTTCATCAGGTGCATGTACATTGGCGTAACTGTATAGTAGAGTGGTCCTGACTTTTGTCAGGCTTTTAAACACATTGACCATTGATAATGGCCAACTCACCTAGCAAAAATCTAATTTGAATGAACACAGCTACCAACAGCTGTAAGCGATCCTGTCCCAATCGTTTATAAGTTTAAAATGTCCCCCTTTTCCAAATCCCTGGATCTGCCACTGTTTTAAATTGAATACTGAAATTGATCTCAATCACATCAATATTGTAGTTTTGCAATTGACCTCACTTTGAGTCCTCGGATTGCTTTAAAAATAGTTGATATTCCCTTTTAAGTATCTGGAATGAGCGTTTTAATCGTTTCAACAGTATTTTTGTGGGACATGAGAGCACATCAGACATATCGAATTGCATCCTGAATACGAAGAATGTCTTTCTGATATCAAATCATTTTTTGAAATTCATGGTATAATACAAAGTTTATGACAAATTATTTAAAGTTGATATTTTTCACATAACAGTCCTCAAAGTAAATTTTATAAATTTAATGATATATTCTTAAAGTGCATGTAGCTGGGAGGAAAAGCCGACAATCAATTGAAAATGTTGACCTTTCATACCTGGGCTTTCATATTGAAGATACATACATGTATAGATTTTTTTTTCCCAAAATGACCTAAATTTTTTTTGTGTTTTGGGGAAAAAATCCATATCTTCAATACGAAAGGTCAAAATTTTCAATTGATCATCGGCTTTTCATCCCACCTACATACACTTTAAGTATAAATCATCAGATTTATAAAGTTTACTTGAGTACTGTTAAATATCAAAAATATCAATTTTTAATCATTTGCCATAAAATGTATTACATTGCGAATTTCAAAAAATCAAAAAATTTTTTGATAAGGATTTGATAAGGATCCTTATCAAAGATAAATCCTTGATAAGGATGTCCAGATTAGTTGACATCAAAGTAACTTTTACTGCATAAAACACAAAAATACACATAAGTGCCTATTGTATTCTAGTCAAAGAAAATTACAGGCTTTACCCAACAATGAACTGGATAATGCTCAGTCTTCTCAGTGACAAACAATATACACTCACTTTCAAGGGTTATAATTTCTGATTTCTGAAGGAGAAATAATAATATTTATGTACATGTATCTCATTATATTCATGAACAAATCATTGCAAGGTTATTGATCAATTGCAAATGACAAAACCTTTCCCATCATGAGATTTCTGAATTTTAACAGTGTATCAATCAACTTTTTAGCACTATAGGCCAATATAATAGAGGATGGTCAGTTTTGGTCACTGGCATACTGAGTGTTTAGGCAAAAAAAAAAAACTGTGTTCCCTGGTCCCGACCGTGTCTTTTTTTTTTTTTTTTTTAGTTGAATGTGCTAGTAAAACAGTGGTTAGTATTAAAATAAATTTAAAGAAAGAAAATGTAAAGAAAATGAACAGTATAACATACAGAACCATCTCAAGAGTTAAACCAGTAAAGTGCTGTGTTTTTACTTATTTACCAGTCTTCAAATTGTCAGTTTCAAGTGCAATATCTGTAAAAAAAAAAAAATCTGACCTACCGACCCAACTGTTTCATAAGCTTCTATGGGCAAACAAACCTTTTTTTTGGCCTTATATACACATGTAGGCAAAAGAAAAGATTGTTTGCTTGTCCTCCAGCGACAGACCGTGTTTAAAACTAAAAATGTTTTCGTGTACATAGGTTGTTGTTGGTTGGTTTTTTTTTTTTACAGTGTGTATAAAAGCTTAATTTATTACGTTTCACTAGATAATGACATGCACAAATAACTTGAACAATGTTTTAAACATAATATTTTGAAATATATTCTTGCATTTTGTGAGTATATTAAAAAGAGAGTAAGATTATTTTTGAACTGTAATATTTTGAATTTATGACATCAACAATTCAACATAACATGTGAAAATGGGGTACGGTGACGAACAGTATCAGACTCAGTGCACTGCAAACTCGGCATTAAAGCGCTGTTTAACCCAGTTACTAGCGTTGCATATCATCAACCATGCAGGACCAATGAGAAACAGACCCAGTCAAGTTTTTAAGCAGTGTGGATAAGAATGCTAGTCAAAGGTGGGCTATTAATTTAGTAAAAACCTATGTTGCCAAGTGTAAACTTGAGAATGGAAGGCAATAAAAAAATCGACCCCATTCTGAAAAAGTTGTGGAGGACAAGCAAACTATCCTTTTTGGGGGGCTTTATCCTATATATCTACATGACAACCTCATCCCCATGGTGAAAGTTTGGTGTAATAAAACATATGTGTGGTTTGTATCAGGGAAATAGGGTAACAGGTTCGGGATGATACATATGTACATAGTATGTAGTAGCTCATGACAATAACCTGCCTTATTTCCCCGTGCTGTACTGTAGTACAGAACCGGAAGTAATTTTACTTGTGGAGAGCGTGGCGCAATGGTTAGGGGTACTTGCCTTTGGTGCATGAGGTCCCGGGTTCAATTCCCGGCGGTGGTGATTTGCTGGGATATTGACTTGGAAAAGGAAAAGTCTGAAATTATTTGGCAACATCTGTAGATTAAATTCAGACTTCCGCTCTCCCCGTGGTTCATTTAGAACTGGGTAAATGAATCATGAAAGTACTCCGTCCTTTGGAGGGGACGTTAAGCTGTCGGTCCCGTGTGCAGAGAGCCATACCTGTACATGTATCTCGCAGCCAGTTTCGAAAAGAGTAGGGTGTTAACCCCTGACTGTTCCCAACCCGTCCCGGTGTTCAAATGGACCCCAATGGAAATAAGCTTCAATAGAGGCTTTCTTGGGTTATCCAGGGTTGTCAAAAACTCAAACAAATCAAACAAACAAACAAAAAATACCACAGTAGCGCTGATAGCATAACTACTGAAAATAATACGACGAAAAATTAACAGAATGATTGCAATCCACACAGTAACTACATGACCTTATGTTCACCTTTTCATACATGTGCTAAATAATAGAATGTGGTTGCTTTCACAATCATTAAATATTCACTGCTTCAAAGATTTCCACAGATGTTTAACTTAGTAAATTTTAATTAAACTGGTAAACAAGCATCAATGCAAAACATGACATAACGTCATATGAAACCTTTGAGCACGTATTGTTACCACTGTAGAGTTGAAAATCACAATTGGTTATTATCTTCCTGAATGTTAAAATGGCCATTTTCTACGATCTAAAGGTTTAGCCTGTCAAACGGAAATCGACAGCCTTACTAAACAATTATTGCCATTATATTTTCTTCTATTTTTGGCATGCATTTGTGGCAATATCTTCATGTTTTTTAACAAACACTGTGAAACCATAAGTACTCGTTTTGGACAAATCTACTCGTATTCAATCTCTAGCTAACAATGGGCCATAAACCATTGTGATGGCAAAGAAACGAGTAGCAAATACGAGTAGTACAGAGCACCCTAATCGATATGATTTCCACCCAATGCATTCGACAGTCAAGACCATCCAAAATGAATGCAGTATTCAACACCCTCGCGATCGATACCGGCACGCGACGGCCGGTACTTTGTTTATTTATTTATAGCATCAAACCATCGAGATAAAAATCAAACAGTAGGCTACAATTCGCGTTTATCATATTTTAATATTATTATAAATCGTGATGTCAGGATCATCTAATGATGTAAATTCGCGATGTCAGGTCATGCAGGATCAGCATTTTTTTTATCAAAAAAAAGTTTACCGATGGATCACACATGCATGATTGAAGAACATAAACCTGTCGCGCATATTCATTCATGTTAATAACGGCAAGTTTCCTTGTCTTCTTCTAGTCTTGAGCCTTTGTACACGGTTTATATAAAGTACTAAACGTTTGTTTTTTGGTCATTTTGTTTTTATAGAAAAAGCAAACATAAGCATATAAATCACCGCAAGTACAAGAGGATTTATCAATTGATAAAAATCCGTAAGACATAAATACCGTCGAAAGTTATTCTACTCAGCCACGACTGCCCAGCGATTTATCATTTATGAGCGGGTTGTTGCGCGGCATATAAAGCCTATTATCCAATTTGCTCTTCTTTGTCGAGCACTTGATAAGTACAAACACATTTGAGAGAGGTACTTCACCAATCCAATCAAATACAGTCGTTTAAAACTCCTTTCTTGACCGTGTTCCGAAGTATAAAACAACGTGCTGATTATTCACACAAAATTCTGAAACATGGTCTAAACCGGTCGTGCGAAATTTCATACCGGGCATGATTAAAATGTTATGTATTATAGGGCGTACTAGTTACATGTTTAAAATTACATTTGTATTCATTTAGTTTCTAATGTATCATAAAGATGTATTGTAATAGAGTAGCTAACAATTTGTACAAATGTGTGTATCCCGGAAAGTTGAGAAAGATCGTATCCTGGGTGTGTATCATCATAATATCATTACTCAATATCTAATTGTAAAAAAAGAAATAGATGAAGAACCACCGAAAAATAAATAACATGTATCGATGGAAGAACATGATGAAAATATACAGTAGGCCTAGGCCCTAGATCATTGGGCTTAAATTTATTCACTTCGGTTCGTTACAAAATGTCACCGTAGAAAGTAGGATTTCTCTGCTGTGCTTGGTCATACCCAGATTATGCTGCTACCAGAGTTGAAGAGAGAAACAAAGAAGCATGAAACCAAACCAAATGACTTCCCG
Source organism: Amphiura filiformis (assembly GCF_039555335.1). Taxonomy (NCBI): domain Eukaryota; kingdom Metazoa; phylum Echinodermata; class Ophiuroidea; order Amphilepidida; family Amphiuridae; genus Amphiura; species Amphiura filiformis. The sequence goes on along the minus strand of NC_092646.1, from coordinate 8,451,889 downwards.
AGCTCCGTCCATCGCCGGTATCACTCAGATTATCTACATGTAAAAACAACGTCGATAGCCCGAAACACTCATCAGTCTTCATGTGAGGATAGGAAAGAGAAGGTCATGAGTTTCGGGCTACTTAGGGACGCACCATTAGATATTATCGGGGGGGGCTAGGGAGTTTGGGTCAGGCAGAAATTTTTTTTTTTGTTTGCCGAAGGCGGCGAATTTTTTTTTTTCGCTGGATTTGGAGGCAAAATTTTTTTTTTTTTCGCCGCCTTCGGCGGCGAAGTTGTATTTTTTCAATTTTAATGTATACCTTTATACAGAGCTGGGTAGGGGAAAATTTTTTTTTTTTGCTCATCAATGAGGCAAAATTTTTTTTTTTTACTCATCAGTGAGGCAAAATTTTTTTTTTTTTTACTCATCAGTGAGGCAAAACTTTTTTTTCAAAAACTCCCTAGCCCCCCGATAATATCTAATGGTGCGTCCCTGGATGAAGCTTTTTCTTCACGTTCTACGTTCTTCACCACAAAATCATCATCACCATTACCGGGCACCATTGATGTTTTTCGCCGAGTCGACAAGTGCCGTGGCCCCCGGGCGTGGCCCGTGCGTCTGTGGGAGCTTGAGGACCCGGCCTTTTTTTGGCTTAAATATCTTACCTTTAGGCGGGGTAGGCCTATATTAAATCTATCATCGAAAATATAAAAGCTGCAATTATATATTCCAGAAATAATGTCCATAGATGTTCCATTAAATAGAAATGGCCTGACATCGAATGCCTTTCCGTCTTCTTCTTTGAGGCGATAAAATCCTATCATCGAAAATATAAAAGCTGCAATTATATATTCCAGAAATAATGTCCATAGATGTTCCATTAAATAGAAATGGCCCGACATCGAATGCCTTTCCGTCTTCTTCTTTGAGGCGATAAAATCCTGGGATGTATTCACGATTTTCATTTTCCTGAAGAGCTGTTCATTCCTATTTTGATACTTCCTTATTTATTTATTCCAGGTATGTGTGTGTGAGAGAGAGTGATCAAGAAAGGCACAAGAAAAAGGGTTGATGGAAGAGAAGATCAAAGATTCCTTGGAGAAGATTCCGTATCAACCAAATCATTCAAAACATTTCACTAGTCGTCCGTCCTCATTTGAAACGCACCTGTTGTCGCGCGCACAATTCAAAACATTCCCACGGCTCCAGATACAAATCCAGGGTTTTGTAGAATACGCAGGGTCGCCGTCTAGGGTATTATGTGCTGCGCCGCATTCCATTGTACCAGGTCCATCCACCGTCACCATGGTAACTCACAGTTAAGACGGGATGATACCATAACACGTGTGTGCTTGCTTGTCTTCATAAATCATCGGAAGAGATACGATATACGCGAAGTTTTGAAGTTGTAAACAATTGATAATTTGTCCCAGGCTGTTTGTAATAATAAATGTTTTGCTAATTATCATATCTACGAATCTTTCAAGATGGGTCGCACCATTTGATACTCGGGGGGGTTGGAAGTTGGGGTCAGGGAAAGAATTTTTTTTAATTCCATGCATAGGTGGGGAAAATATTTTTTTTTTTTAGTGTTTTGGTGGGGAAAGTTTTTTTTTTTTTGCTCATGTTGTGGGTGAGGTTTTTTTCAAAAACTTCCTACCCCCACCCTGAGAAACGTGGGTCACGTGATCAATACTTATATGATTAATACTGGTAGTCAGGCTGTCTGTGACTCTCACGGTCTGTGAGTCTGTCGGTGCACCTATTTTCTCGGAGACTAGGGGTCGCACGTTCCTCAAACTTTGTGGGTGGGTGCATCTTGACCCAATACAGAACAAGTTTGTATTGGTTAGTTATCTAGGGTCATCTAAGGTCAAATGAGCAAAAACTGTCGTATGGGTATATGAAACTTGGTGGGTACAGTCAACATTTAGAGGCAAATTTTTGAAGGTCATTTTGGGGTCATCCGGGGTCACCCAGGGGTCATCTGAGGTCAAATAACTTAAAACTGTCGTATGGGCATAAAATTGGAGGGGTACAGCGAACATTTGGAGCCAAATATTTAAAGGTCATTTTGGGGTCATCCGGGGTCACCTAGGGTTTATCTGAGGTCAAATAACTTTAAATTGTCGTATGGGCATGAAACTTGGTGGGTACAGACAACATTTAGAGCCAAATTTTTTGAAGGTCATTTTGGGGTCATCCAGGGGTCATCTGAGGCCAAATTACTAAAAACTGTTGTATGGGCATGAAACTTGGTGGGTAGTCAATATTTAGAGCCAAATTTTTGGAAGGTCGTCCAAGGTCTTCCAGGGGTCAGCTGAGGTCAAATTAGTAAATACTGTCATATGGGCTTGAAACTTGGTGGGTAGGCCCCTACATTCAACATTTTAGAGCCATATTTTTGGAAGGTCATTTCCGGGTCACCAGGGGTCATCCGAGGTCAATTTTAGTATAAACTGTTGGATGGGCATGAAACTTGGTGGGTACAGTCTGGCGGAAAATGAAACCGAAGTTTGATGGCCTCGTGATTCAAACGGCACATGTACGTGTTCCCGGAGTGATGATGCATATGCTGTGGACTGAGACTAGACAAGTATCTATACCCGGACTAGTACCCATGGAACTCTTACTTCCACGGTATTCCCCACCTTCGCCTGCCAAAAATCGTTGTCTCCACCTAAATGAATTCCTATACTCATTTTGTTTCTGATCCCGTAATGACCGAATGAAAAAATCAACTGGTTTTATGCATGAGCGCAAACATTTTGTTTCCGAATTCTGCGCTCAATAATGTTTTATCACCTACTTAGGCCTACTCATGCTATGTTTTATGCCGGGGTTTTATGTTATATAGTCTTGGTGGTATGTAGGGTTTCACCTTGCCCCCCCCACCCCAACTCTGCATTACCCCCCCCATGACACACACACTTTCACGAACCAATTCAAAGAATTGAGCCCGGAAATGTAAAATGTTAGTTTTGCGCACCTAAATTTGTGTTTGTGTTTGCATCTAAAATTATTAACCTATAAATCACATGAGCTTGGGGGTATTTAGGTGAGTGTAGGGGTGTGTTTGTGTGTGGTCGGAGACCGACGGATGTACTTTGTAGGTTCTCCCTACTCATTTGTTTTTGATCCCGGACGCATACGGTACGTAATGACTGAATGAAAATCACCCGGTTTCATGCATGAGCGCAAAAGTCTTGTTCCCGAATTCTGCGCTCATTAATGTTTATCATGTGCTGGGGTTTATTTAGGTGTGTGTCAGCTGGGGTGTATGGGTCGGGTGTAGGCCTACACTCTAATATCGCACTATTCTCTTTTAATTGAAACCCTACTTTTGTTTCTGATGATCAAATGACAATCACCCGGTTTCATGCATGAGCGCAAAAGTCTCATTTCCGAATTGTGCGCTCAATATTAAATGTTTTGTCATAATGCTTTGGTGTATTTGGGCGTGTGTAGGCCTATGATGGGGTTTGGGGTCGGGTATGTGTAATTTCGTATACCATTCAATTTAAAATGAATTCCTACTCATTTGTTTCTGATCCCGTAATGACCGAATGAAAATCGCCCAGTTTCTTTATGCATGAGCGCAAAATTCTCTTTTCCGAATTCTGCGCTCAATTATGTTTTGTCATAATGCTGGGGTGTATTTGGGTGTGTGTCTGCTGGGGTGTGTGGGTCGGTGTTCACTCTAATATCGTGCTATTCAATTTTAAATGAATTCCTACTCATTTGTTTCTGATCCCGTAATGATCAAATAAAAATCACCCTGTTTATGCATGAGCGCTAAAGTCTCGTTTCCGAATTCTGCGCTCAATAATGTTTTAGGTGCTTGAGTGTAGGGGTGTGTGTGTGTGGTGGGGGGGGTGCTGGGGAGGGGTGTTCGTGTGTAAGTGTGGGTCGGATGAACGCTCTAATTTTGTACTATCCATTTTTTTATTAGAATTTTTGATCCCGTAATGACTGAATGAAAATAGGCCTACCTGGTATTAACTATTATGCATGAGCGCAAAACTGGTTTCCAAATTATGCGCTCAATACAAGCATGATCTAAGAATTTTATAATTATGTGCTTGTACTTTTTGTTGTACGTGTGTAGAATGGGATGAACGTGGGGGGACCTGCTGACCCCAAACAAAATCTACTCCCCCTTGGCATATGGCATAATGAAGAAAAAAAACCCAAAACATTGAAATATAATATTACTAGGCGGTTACCCATATTTGGCGGTTCTCGGCTGGACGCGATTACTTGGCTGATGGTAACTGAAGCCACCAAGTGTCATGCCCATATGATATGATAGTTTTTACTAATTTGACCTCAGATAACCCCTGGTGACCCCAAAATGACCTTCCAAAAATTTGGCTCTAAATGTTGACTGTACCCACCAAGTTTCATGCCCATACAACAGTTTTTACTAATTTGACCTCAGATGACCCATGGGTGACCTCAAATGACCCCAAAATGACATTGCAAAATTTTGGCTCTAAATGCTGTCTGTACCCACCAAGTTTCATGCACATATGACAGGTTTTAGTATTTTGACCTCAGATGACCCCTGAGTGACCTCGGATGACCCCAAAATGATCTTCCAAAATTTTAGCTCTAAATGTTGACTGTACCTACGAAGTTTCATGCCCATATGACAGTTTTAGTAATTTGACCTCAGATGACCCCTGGGAGGGGGCCTGAGGTCAGATGATTTACGAACATAACCTTCTTGCCAGGACAGAACTACACCCACCCATCGTGGTGTTTTTTTTAACGCTCTCGGGGAAGAGTCGGCGCCCATGGGGCACCCACCCACCCCTTGAACCAAAAATCATTGCAGAAAACATTCCACATTTACCGACCCAGTCGGACCCACCACCGCCCTGCATTAACTCTGCCCCCCCCCCCCAGCCGGTAAACATGCACATGGGCCCTGCACCCTCACCATGCTCACCTCGAAAAAGCACCCCCTCCCACTAAAAATTCCCCGTGCCGCCACTGCGCATTTTAATACAAGGTCTGTGGTCTATTTAGGGACGCACCATTAGATTCTCAGGGTGGGGGTAGGAAGTTTTTCAAAAAAAAACTTCACTACATGAGCAAAAAATAAAACTTTCCCCACCAACACTAAAAAAAACCAAAAAAACTTCCCCCACCTAACTGTGTATAAATGCATGAAATTAAAAAAAAAATCCCTGACCCCAACTTCCTACCCCCCCGAGTATCAAATGGTGCGTCCCTTATAATGTTTGGATCAGAGCATGGACCAAAAATTGTGACCGCACACACGCACACCTGTGTAGGCGCCATTTCGTCTGGTATAAAAAAAAAACACTCCTCAAAAACTAAAAAAAAATCATCAATTGGTATGTACATGCACTCTGTAGCTATGGTACTAGCTAGGGATTTTCCCATGTTGTCGCAATCATCTGTCGCCACCTAAAGACCTATAAATAGAAACAACAATAAAATTAATAATGACTTGGGAGTCGGAGATTTTATTAGGGTGTTCTATTTGATGTTTCTTCCAGGTTTCCTACAGATCCTTTTAGCGCATGATTTTTATTTATATTCATTATTAGGGGTGGTGCAATAATTATGTGTACCCCTGGGGGTGAATTCTCAAAATGGTCTGCCAAAAAACGCTTGCCCCCCCCCCCTTTGATGCCAAAAAATCTTTGCCCCCCCTTTCGACGTGCCAAAAACCTTTGCCCCCCCTTTTGACGTGCCAAAAATCTTTGCCCCCCCTTACACATGCAAGATTTTGGGGAACCCAAATTTAAAACCTTAAATTGTCTTATCATATATGCGAGCGCAGCGAGCAGGAAATTTTGCATATTTGAATGTGTTCCTAACGTTTTCCTACGCTTTTTTAGGGCGTAATGTAGAAACGGTACCCAAAATATCTGTGCCAAAATTGCTTGCCCCCCCCTTCGACCTGCCAAAAATCGCTTGACCCCCTTTTGACCTGCCAAAAATGCTTGCCCCCCTTCTGGCCTGCCAAAAATCTTTGCCCCCCTATAATTCACCTTTCTCCGGGGTACACATAATTATTGCACCACCCATATGGTCTCAGTATTGGTGTAAATTAAATACTGACTATTGTAATGGTTTGATTTTTAAAAAATTGAAAATCAGTTAAACAAGTTCGTAAAATTACAAGCACATAATTATACAGATTCTGATGAAATTGAAAATATAATTTCCCCAAATTACACGTTTGTTTACATTTTATGTGCACGCGGTAAATCATGTACTCTCCGACGAAATGTGGTTCTAAAAATAGGTACCATGCAGAGCCTGGGTACCATGTACCATGTGTTCCCTGGGCATGGATATACCCTCATTTAAATAACTAGGGCGGTCACGACCGCTTCCCAGAAATAACATCAATGAGGTTCGGCTCATCAAAGTCAGTTAATACACATGGATGAGGGAATTCAACTTTCAATATAAACAAATCAAATGTATCGCAATGAAAATGATAAATTCAGCATGTTCATCTGGGCTGAAATCGAGTCAACTGATCCGGCGGCGCTGGCCTAATTTTAAATTGCTTGATGGACATTCCCGAGAGACATTCACGAGTCCGGTGCATTTGCATTATCATATCAGTAAAAACAAGATGAAGACCGGAGATGAAGATCACGTTGGTGCTTGGCCGGGCTTTCTTCAGATTCGTGGACGACGGAGTACTGCTGCCGATACTGCAGGATCGACTCTTTCAATTCAGGACTCAGTTCAATTTTGTTGGTGGTTTATCGACTTTCAACTTTGAATTCACAAATGCTCGGCATGTTGCATAAATTTGGTTATTTCACCGGCCGGGAACTGCCGGGCTGGGTGGCCGGTGGGTCTCGGTGCGGTGTGGGTTATCATCCCGGACTGTCTCGGCCTTCTTAACTTATGGGCTTGCACTTGGATCCGGACTTATGTACGTGATTTATTAATTATGTGCAGTGCTTTGGTTCTAAAAAATTGGAAAGGAGCAGAACACGTCCGTCAAACAATACAACTCATGAACTTACAAGGAATATAAATTGAGATGAAACCCGAGATGAAAGAAGTTACAAGCCAAAAATACGGTAGGCGTAACTACATACGCATGTTGGTTTTTTTTTCACGTTGCGTCACGTCCGTGCCGATTTATAAACTTTCAAAACAACGGATATAAAAGACTTTGTCATGATCTTTATAGTTCTCATTTATAGATATTCTTGATCCATTGGTTATTAATTAGTAGGCCTACTCCAGATCCATGGCAGAGCGGGACAACACAATTTATCGCCAGCCAAACAAATATTATTAATTAAAGACGCAAGCAATCTAATTTTAATTGACACATGATTTTCTCCTTCGTAGGACCGCGAAATACGCCAGACCACAGACGCGAACGAGATAGTAGGCGTACACGATGCAATTTCTGCGGTCTTAGTAATCATGAAACAAATGACTGTAATCATAGAAGGCCCGTTCAGTGTCACTCATGTCACAAATATGGACATAAATCATACTACTGTCGCGAGAACTACAACCAACGACAATGTCATGAATATGGATCGCACTGGGACTAGGATATAGCAAGCACCGTAGAATGCAAGAACGCTTTCTCTATATTAACTGATGAACTTGAATGTGAAAATGACAAAAATGATGATTTATGTATACATGTATGTATTGATAATATGTTTGGAAGTAATAAGGAGGTAAAACAAGTGAAAAAACGTCGTCATCGAAGGGAGGTAAGAAAGGTACATGTAGTACTAAAGTTAATAATAACATTGTTAAAATTGGTTTTAATAACGTTAATAGACTTCATCCAAAAATTCACGAGGTCGAAAAATTAGTTAAAGATGAACAAATTGATGTTTTTGGCATTGCGGAATCTTTCATTAGGGAATCTGAGGTTGTAAATGTCCAGGGCTTCAGATGGGTGGGTAAGAACAGACACAATAAAGGTGGAGGAGGTATAGGCCTTTTAATTTCTGATTCAGTATGTATTATTGATGATGATGTTTTTAATTCATCCTCTGATGTGTATGAAAGATTATGGGTAAAAGTATGTTTCGATAAAGATAAACCAATGTACATAGCTGTAGCTTATTTTCCTGTTGAGGGTGTTGACGCTGACACGACCGATGAATTATATGGTCAACTACTTTCAGAGGTAATGCGAATTGAAGATCAAGAAGACGATCCATGTATATTAATTATGGGCGACTTGAATGCCAGAATTGGTCCGGAAATTCCTTTTGGTGACCCAGTATTAAATAGTAATGGTAAAAGACTTCTTAATTTTCGTGATGACTCGAATCTAGAAATTTTAAATTGCTCCAAGAAATGCCAAGGTAAAATAACTTGGTTTAGAGGTAATCTTAAGAGTACTATTGATTATATGCTATGTTCTGATAATTTCGAGGAAAGGGTTTGTAAAATGATTGTTGATGAAGACCGTAATTATGGTTTAGGTAGTGATCATAATGTTCTTTTGCTGACATTAAACATTAAAAAGGGTAACAATAAAAGGTCTAACAATGACAACAAGATTATTTGGAATATCCAAAAAGACACAGACTATACAGCTTATCAAAACAATTTGCGGTTTAATTTCTGTGAATGGGATATTGATTCCTTAGACGATCCTGATGTCATATGGGATTCATGGAAAACCAAAGTTTTGGCGGCTGCGTCTGAGGGATTAGGGACTAAAGAGATTAAAGGGAAATGCAATTCATGGTTTGATAATGACATTGATTCGGCGATAAAAGATCGTAGAAACGCAGCAAGGGAGCACAGGAAGTGGGTAAAAAGTGATCAACATGATCAATGTAACAATAGGGAAGAAGGTAATAATTTATGGAAATCCTATCAAGACAAACGTCTCCATGTTAAAAATCTTGTAAAGAGTAAAATCACCCAAATGCGTGTCAATAGGTCTGTCGATATTGCAAAGAAAGGTGGACCTGCTTGTAAAGACTTTTGGAAGATTCTTAAGAGTAATGATAATAGTAAAAGTAAGTCTGCTGTTCACTGTATAAAAGCGCCTCAATCGGGTGAAATAATTTATGATAAATTAAAAATGAATCAAACTATTCTCCAATATTGGCGCACTTTAGGCAAGATGTACATGAATATTAATGAAGATGGAAACAACGAGAGTACAAATAGAGTAAATATGGTAAATACAATGGTTAATTCCATTAGATGTAATTCAAATGTTAATGTAAATGATGATACTTGCTTGCACGATGTTGATATTAATATGAATATTGTTTTAGAGGCATTGAGCATTGCAAAGAATAACAAATCTCCAGGTTTAGATGGAATTACAAATGAACTTCTTAAAAATGGTGCAGATTATATGCATAGAAGTATATTAGTAATGTTTAAGAAGTTTATCGATCTTGAAAAAACTCCTAAAGAATGGAATCGCGGGATAATCGTTCCTATTTTCAAGAAGGGTGATCGTAAAGATTTGAATAATTATAGGGGTATTTCACTCACTTCGTGCGTTTCAAAAGTTTTCAATAGAATTATTGCGATGAGCATTTCAAAATTTTTAGAGAATTCAAATACGCTTTCGGAAGTTCAAGGAGGATTCCGCCCTGACCATAGATGTGATGATCACATATTCGCACTTAAAAGCATTGCCGCATGTCGTTCGGCGGAGGGGAAGAAAACATTCATGGCATTCTTAGATTTCCGTAAAGCATTTGATACGGTGTGGAGGGAGGGTCTTCTTTTGGCAGCCTGGAAGTCGGGGTTAAGGGGACGAATGTGGAGATTAATTGATGCGCTTTATGACAATGTTCAAGCTCAAGTTAAATTTGGTAATATTAAAACTGATTTTTTCGAAGTCTCTGAAGGTGTTAAACAAGGCTGTGTATTGTCACCTGTATTATTCTGTATTTTCATACATGAATTTACTAAATTGCTTAAAAACATGAAATTGGTGTAAGGATTTATAACGTATGTGTCGGTAGCCTTTTTGGGCCGACGATGTAGTGTTATTAGCCGACAATGAACACGAGTTGAACAGAATGTTAAGTTTAGCAGCAGCATTTGCTGATGAATGGAAACTAAGCTTTAATTATGACAAATCTAATGTATTAATAATAGGCCAACGTACTAATGCAAATAAGTTGTGGAAATTAGGCGATAAATTCATATCAGAAGTAGACTCTTATAAGTATCTAGGTGTTACCATATCTCGTAATCTCTCAGATCATGGTCACGTTCAAGAGGTAACAAAAAAAGGTAATAGAATTATTGCATATATCAAGTCTGTAATAGGTAATTTCGACAATTTTAATCGTGTTTATTATGGTGATATATTATGGAGAACAATAGCGCTCCCATCAATTAATTATGCTAGTGCAGTGTGGATTCCCAGTAGTCAATCCGATATTGATAAGCTTGAAAATCTTCAGCTTCAGATGGCGCGTCACATTCTCAAAGCCCCCCGCAATACACCACGTGCAGCGCTCTATGGCGATTTGGGATGGGTCCCTATTTCCACGATTCAGAATTCTTTCAGAGTAAAATATTTTGCTCGTGTTATTGATTTGGAATCCCATCGCTGGCCAAAATTGCTTTTGAACACGATGATGAGCTTAAACATCGAGCCTAACAAGCTGCGTTACAAATTCTTAAATAGTGTCCAAAATATCTTAAACGAATGTGATTTAGATGACGTCATCGCCTGCGCAAAGGTCGGAAAACCTCCTCGTAATCCACATTGGGTGAATTCGATTAAAGATAGTATTTATAACATCTCTAATAACAAATGGGAAGAGGACGCTCAAACTAAATCTTCACTCGTTGATTACTTAGCAATTAAAGACGCTCCATATATGGAGACATATCTTTTAGATGCAACTGACTTTCATGGCGCCTCGTTGAAATTCAAAATTCGCTCTAACACTCTCCCGTTAGACAGTAAAATTTGTAAATGGACACCAGACAATGATGGTATTTGTAAATTATGTAATATTGATCGCGAGGATGTAAAACACTTCCTTTTCACATGTCACTCACTTAACACAATCAGGGCTGATGAATACAGTAAACTCGAGAAAGAGCTAATTAATTTAAATGGTATAGATATTTGGGAATTATTCATCTCTGGTAACTTAGACGTAAAGTATAATATGACCCTTGGAAGTGTAAAATTGTTTGATAATTTAAGTAAGGCAGAAGGTTTCTATCACACATTTGATAAATTCTGCAAATCCTTCGTGAAAAGAGCATGGAAGGCAAGATCCGAATTGAGTTTGAACGCTACTGATATTTAATGTATTTATTTATATGTGATGAATTCTGCGTTGCTAGCTAAACTGTATAATTGAATATTTTTATATTTTGTTTTATTTTCATGCTTACAACCCATTTCAAGTCAACTTGGGTTGAGACAGGCAATTTCTTTCTTTTGTTATTATATATCTTATAATTTTGCATGTATATTCAGTTGTGTTTAAAATTCGTTTTTATATGTATATTGTTTCTGAACGCACCGCTGGTTAGGCGTGTGCCACTGATATAAAAGTGTATGTTCCAATAAATAAATAAAATAAAGTTCAAAAAAAAGTATGAATAAAAAATACGTATGAGCTCGTAGGCCTATTCCAAGTATAATGTAAATTTTGAGTGATTTATGTTTTAACTTGATGATCAACACGTGTTGCTGTTGTGTTGCAATCAGTGACAGAAATATTAAACGGCAAACTCTAGAGACAAGAAGATGGTCATGCTAAAAGTAATGTTGATAAAATTAGGTTATATTACTGATTTGACATCCAACAATTTGCTACGATCGATCGAACCTTTTATCACTCGGCGACGCTGAAGTATGTACTTATCTCGGCTCAAGTGGGTTTGGAGCTCCCAAAATAACCAATACACCCAAGCTGTGCATTGGGTGCTTTTTGCTGATTTGCTACTCGTTTTTGCTGCTCGTTTCTCAAGTGGCGATGCTCGTTTTTCAAGTGGCGATGCTCGTTTTTGCTACTCGTATTAAAGTGGATTGGGTAACATAACAAAGGAGGAACAATGGTTAATTCCTCATTGTTTGGAGGTTTTGAAAACGAGTAGAAGTGTCCAATACGAGTAGTTTTCCATTACCAGTGAAAGCAGAAAGAACTTAGATTCAGTTGAGGTTTTCATTTCTGATTACGCCCTGGAGATAGCAGAATAATTAGCATATCATTGGATTGCTCCGCACCTTCACAGTTATGACATGCATGTTCGCAAAGTATATGTTACATTTACAATCACGATAAATAACGAAGTTCCAATGTACACTTTAATTGGGATAAAAACCTTGACACAAATCTGGCAATTGTACTGTGCAAATACTTATGGCTGCTTCAGACCATAATATTTCTTTGCAACATCCGCTATGGGTCAAAAGTGATTCTAGTATTTCCAATACATGTAATTATTACTTCTATCAGAAGATCACCGTGAGGTACGGTGTCTAGCTTGTATGTAATGGATCGTTAATTTTATAGTGAGTAATTAGTATAAAAATACTCCATCGGAACTGCACCGCACAATATCACTTGCGTCGTTTCAGACTACAAAAATTGTGACTTAAGTTTCATCTCATAGTTATACTATACGTTTTACGCCATTAAAGGCCAAAAGTGACAATAGAATGGTGCGTACACGCTGTAGCGTGTACACCCAAAAATACCATAAAAACATGAATTTTGTAACAAAAATAAAACTTGTTCGCGGAATAAAAGGTATATGTTTGTACAATTGAAAACATGTTTAACCATGTTCAAAATATTCTCTATCACAAAACTAGAAGCTAGAAGCCCTATCACACGGTACAGACTCCTGTACCCGGTACCGGTACATAAGAAAAACATGTTCCTTACGGTACTTCACAATCACACTTTAATTAGCGTGTCAAGCTTTTAACTTTTGACACCCTTGATGCATACAATCCTCAAAAATAAGATGATTAAACATGTATGATATCTGGGGCCAAATCAGTGCTGCATGCGGAGCTGCATGTGCTAAATTACCAACGGAGGAAAACTTTTTTATTTTAACGAAAACTGCTATTAAAAAAAAACCCAAAAGTTCTGAGATTTTTATTCAACACTGGATAAAGTTGTACATTTTAAATACTTCTGCTTGTTCTATATTTGAACAGCTAGCAATGCACGTTAATTCAATATGTCCCAGGCTGTTCAATAGAAGCAATATGTACATGTATTTGAAATGTACAACTTTATCCAGCTTTGAATAAAAACCTCAGAACTTTTAGGGTTTTTTCTTTTAAATTACTTTTTCTCTGGTTGCAACTAAGGCTGTCATTTTCGGGCGGGCATGCGGGTACCCACCCGATATTACATTACCCGGGCAGGAAATACCCTGCCCGGGTACCAAAAATTTTTTTTTAAGTTTTTTATTTTTTCGGTTTTGTAGTGTCTCCGGACCTAGACTAAATGCTGGGATCATTCATGGTTGACCTAAAAAAAAAAAAAAAATTTGCATTTTGCACCGTGTTTTGTGTTTTTAATGTGAAAATTGAATACTTTGTTTTCATGTCATACTCTATTTTAAAATGATATCAAAATGCATTCAAATTCAATGCATTTTGATATCATAAACCACGCAGACGCGCCGGACGCGAGTTGTTAAAGATCGTATAAGCTAAAGTAAAGATCGTATAATTCATGATTATTTTAGGAGGAAATGTCAGTTAATCATTGTCACTAGAACTTTGATGATTTCTCTGTTAATATCAGCAATAAAACTACAGAATAAAACGGCAAAGTTTAGCCGCTACCTGAAAAATATTGAATTCAACTTGTAAGCTTGCATACGCACAAAGGTTCCAGGCATGACTAATTTTACGTGCTCTCGCGTAACGCGTAGTCTCGCTCGTGTTCGCGTATACGCTACAGTAAAAGTGTGGATTCATCACGGTTTAACAACGGTTGGCTCCTGTACAAATACAGAGGATGTTTAAAGACATTCCCACAACCCAATGGGGTTTCTGACCTTGTATGTCTGGCTTTTGTACACATGTGGTACAGTTGATCATACCTTGCATTGGATTGTGTGCAAATATCTGGTGTTTTCATCCTATTATTTAACATTCAAAACATCGAGACTTAGGAATAAAATTAATGCAGTGGGACAATATGAATGTTTCCTGTAAGAAAATCAAATATCAGTCATAAGTCTCAACTATTAGCTCGTTGGCTGCAGTTTTAAAATTACCATTTTGTGTGTGTGTCAATGGGGACTTTGCCTTTAAAATTAGGTTATATTGATCAAATTTCCCAATCATAGTGCATTGTAGGAATGCCTTTAAGCCTCCTCTGGTACAAATAGGAGGAGTTGTTGAATAGTACATTGTACAACAGAATAGGCCCCCTACATATCAAAACGACCGTGCAAAGTAACTAAGTTGCACTCTATACTTGTTCGAGCATATTCTCTAACACGTAATGCTTTAGCATTACTGTTAGAGATGGCTACTATGTCATCCTTGTGCATAGTCCGGTTCATAAAATTGTACCGGACGTAAACATGCTTCATAGTTCACAAACACACTTCATAAGCGTGTCATTATAAGCTTTATTCTATTTCATGTATTACGCCGTACCTTTTTACATTTTCGATACTTACGATCCTAAAAATTGGAAGCAAATATAAGCTGATTTTTGCTGACTGCACAGCCGACGAAAAGATGGCAGAAATTTAACCTCGACCTGTAGGGGCATTTGACGCAGGTAAATATTCATGAATAATGACTGGGAGGTCATAGGCTAACAGATTCTATAGATGATTGAGAGTATCTTATTACCACGTGATGAGCTTACTTGACGTGACCTGACCTTAGATTGCTGCCCTCAGTCAGGCGGCGGATGACATGCATAATAGAGAGAGACGGCAAAACTGCTAAGCCGTATGCACATGATGGCACTTTCCACACAAGTGCGATGAATTTCGCAGCTGCCGTGATCACTGGTACGCGCCATTCAATTTGCACACTGAGTGATCGGAGCCTAACCAACACGGCGAATTACGCCAGAGTGACTCTCATCCAGTAATAATCAAATTTTACAGTATTTAATTAATTTGAAGGTTATTTTTGTAGGGTTCATTATCGAACCCCAACGGTTTCAGCTTGTATTAATATTTATTAACATAGGCCTACTTGTTTGTGATATTTTAAGCGTTTTTAGATTTCAAAATAATTCAATTACACGGCTGACAAAGCAAATTTACTGAATTTAGAGATTGCACGGCGTTCACCACCTGCATCTCTCTGACCTTTTACTTGAATTACTTCCTGACAAAATGGTGACGCTAGCCGATCGCCGAAAATATTGGAGCAATTTCTCCAGAAATAGTAATGAAATATTTACCTAAATGCATCTGAAATGACACATAGAACTGAGAATTACGTCAACAACTCGCATAGTAACAAATTGGTAGGTAAAGCTACGCACAATGAGGTATTTACATGTAGGGGTATTTCAGAATTGCCTATTGTTATTACAATGACATTACGTAAAGGTAAGCTTACGTAATTTGTTTACCGACCGATATTCCGGGCAAAGGAACACTAGCCACGAATGCGAGGGCATCCGTGAGCAAATTCGTGGCTAGTGTTTCTCGAGCAACTCTATACTTGTTTACAACGCCTTTGGAACGACGTTAAATTTGGGATAATCTACATTGTAAGCATGTGTGCCATATCGTTTGTGTAGATACTACCATTGAGTGTACCAACAAGTCCAACATGTCGGAAGTCTATGAATTTTCGGACTATCAATACTTTTGACAAGCGATAACGGGCCTACAATAATGCATAAAGTACGTAATGATACATGTAGGCAAAGTCATTGTACGATCTGAAGTAAGTGACGTTGAGCAGACGCTGGTGGCGGCTTGCTCGAGAACTTAAGTCTCGCCAAGAATTTGCTCACCGATGACCGATAGATTCAATAGGCTAGAGCCCATTGCATTCAAAATCTAGCCGGATTTGCTGAAGCATGACACTGTGTAAAGCAATGGAAGTTCAGAAGTAAACACAGCTGATCACAACAGGCGATTGCATCAAAAATGTTACTAAAATTACACTTCAGCAAAATTTTAGACTTTCCAAAATAGGCAAATCTGGTCTTACTTGAGAACTCCAGCTTCAAATTTGCACACGATAGTTACGGATTTGATGCTAGAGTGCTTTGCTATGGTTTTTCGGTCCGACAGCGGTGCAATTTTTTGCACCGGAGGTTATTTATTCAGTTAGTGTTGAAATTTAGATGAACGTTATTTC
The DNA here is from genome assembly GCF_039555335.1 of Amphiura filiformis. Taxonomy (NCBI): domain Eukaryota; kingdom Metazoa; phylum Echinodermata; class Ophiuroidea; order Amphilepidida; family Amphiuridae; genus Amphiura; species Amphiura filiformis. The sequence goes on along the minus strand of NC_092646.1, from coordinate 8,435,598 downwards.
GATGAGTCAACGGCATCTTTTGAGCTATCCGTGAGCAAATTCTTGGCTAGACTTCTCGAACAAATCTTGCCCAAAAGATACAGTTGACTCATCAAAATAACTTTCATTCAAATTTCAATACTAACAGAATAAATAACTTCCAGTGCAAAAAATTGCACCGCTGTCCGACCTAAAAATGATAGCAAAGCACTCTAGCATCAAATGCATAACTATTGTATGCAAATTCGAAGCTAGAGATCTCGAGTAAGCGGCGGCATCATTTTTCTGGAATTCACGATGCTCGCCATGTTCAGAGTAGTACATGTACGCCAAATTTTACAGAGCCCCCAGATGTAGCCTCCTTTAAATTTGTGTTACTACAGCTGTGAGCTGGTTCATGATGGATCATTTCCGAATAATCAGATATCTGTACTGTTTCCATTCGAAATCTTGATGCCAAATTGGACAAAAGAAGCACATGGTCCTACATGTACCTCACAGTTTTTAATCCCCTATTCATGTTGCGTGAATCACTCTATTGTGGACCATCCTTTTGATCGATACTTGAGTATTTTGACAAGTGGAACAGTTTTGACAGGCCTTTTGTCTACCTCTCTGTTTGTAAACAAACGAGGAGGTCGAAATTGTCCTCCTCGGTGAATACGAAAGGCAGCGTAATAGTACGGCACAGTCGGCACTAATGAACCTGGGTCACGTGTGTGTGAAGCTACCGTATTTCGTAGTCAGGATTTTACGTTGTCACTATCACATTCGCATGGACGGACATTTTTTTGCGGGCTCGCTAGGATTCTAGCGAGTAGATTTCTTGCAATATTTGGCTTATTTACCATCCAATTTATATCCTTACATCGTTAGCATATCAATCACGGTCAAAAAAAGTTTTTTGAGGTTTCTGATCGTCACGATGAAACATTTTTTAACACAACTTTCTCCTCCCAGCCATTTTGTTTACTCATTGTTATCGACGTCACCAAGTAGTCTCGACCTCACTTGTGCAACGTGGCTGTATCGCGAACACGACTTGACGACAGAAACCGGCTGTAAATGAGGTGGGTCATCTTGTGACTTGCATTGTTTTACCACCGATCACGCTCGTCGGACGTAGGGGGGTCAACGGCTTGGAAATTACCTTTTAAGTATCAGAAATTCCAAGTTTAATTTACTTGGATACATTTTTATGATTTTAGTGTCTAACAGATAAGCCTCAGATCGGTAATACCGATTACAGATATTTGGATTCCAAAATCGGCCTGATCAGATTCCGATTCCGATTAAAAAAAAAAACTTTTAAACAAGCTAGTGCCCTAGCAGAATTTGTTGATTTAGATGGTCACAAAGAGGCAGAAAAAACGTAAATAATGGGTGAGGCGCAGCCGAACCCATTATTTAAACGATTTTACTGCCGAGGACACATTATTTGCGTGTAAAGGATAATGCTGCACCCTTTATTTCTATTCTATTACCACAAAATAGTGCGATTTAAAGAGAAAATATCACATTTTTTGCCATATTTGAAGTTGTTTACCTCAAGGATTAGCGCCAGAGGATGTTTAAAGACATTCCCACAACCCAATGGGGTTTCTGACCTTGTACATGTATGTCTGGCTTTTGTACACATGTAGTACAGTTGATCATACCTTGCATTGGAATTGTGTGCAAATATCTGGTGTTTTCATCCTATTATTTAACATTCAAAACATTGAGACTTAGGAATAAAATTAATGCAGTGGGACAATATGAATGTTTCCTGTAAGAAAATCAAATATCATTCCTAAGTCTCAACTATTAGCTCGTTGGCTGCAGTTTTAAAATTACCATTTTGAGTGTGTGGCAATGGGGACTTTGCCTTTAAAATTAGGTTATATTGATCAAATTTCCCAATCATAGTGCATTGTAGGAATGCCTTTAAGCCTCCTCTGGTGTAGCGCCTACACGTAGCCAAAGCGTATACACAATGTGCATTGCACATTCCAATAACACAACCTAACATTCCATTCTCCCCTATATAAGCAGGTATCATGCACGTACAATAACACACCCCTGACATTCCATTCTCCCCTACATACATGTATGCATGTGTGCTGTGCGCTTTGCTGTGCGCTGTGATGATATAAGAACATAAAGTTTGTTGCCCTTGACACTTTATCGCTAATTAATGGTCTGTCACATGACGCGTTTCAACAAATCACAGTGCGCGATTTTGAATAATGGGTCGTGAGGGTAATAGAATTCTCAATTAAGGACTTCCAACATAACCATGCAATTGGCGATTCCCGATCAAATTGACAATAACATGTGACGTGAAGGGGAATCCCTGTGATGACGATCAACGTTTGAGATACGTATCTTGATGGGTTTCACGACTTGCTCATTAGGGCGAGCACATGGCGAACGACCCCAGACCCGGAAGAGGATGCAACCTCGCGTGTGTGATGGAGATTTCAGCTCAGAATTTGTCAATTATCATTGGCATTTTGATTACATAAAAGGATACGCTATTGCTTACGCTATAACTAAACTGGGATTATTTTATTAATTTGGACAGTACACAGACATTGAAGAACAATTAATGGAAAATAATGATCGACAAGTTACATCACGTCATGGATCAATAAATACACACGGCGTGGTGTGATGATCATGATTAGACGGGGAATTACCGTTGATGTTGATGCCATGCCAGAGGATCAAATAAAATGCCAATGTCAAGGAAATTGACCCAATTCGTAAGTTAGGAACAACATTTAAACCATTTTATTGATAAAATGTTGTCTGATGACATCAACTTTTATCAGTTCTTGGCTTCTGACGATCAGTAATAATTAAAATGTATTTTTAACAGATTTGAGTTACACTACAACATTATTGAAATCGGTATAGGAAATCGGTAAATGATCAGAATTTTTCAGATACCGATCAGATACTGATAAGGTCAAAATCGGGCCGATTATTATTTTGCCGATCATATCGGTTAGACACTATATGATTTGGAGATCAGATGTGAGTACCGGTACCAATTTCATATAAATAGATTGAATTGCAAAAAAAATTGTTGAAATGTTTGAGCTGCGCAAAACGTTAAGTGTGTAAATCCCATTGACACACAAAATGGCATAAGCCAGGACTCCGTGTACAAACGGCGTACACGAGATCGAGACTGGCAAGCGAGTCTGAGTATTTCGTACATATGAATACATCTGCACTGCACTGACATACTGAACAACAAGCCTATGTCTATATGAATCCAATCATTATGGTTACAAAATTTTACTATAATTGGAAGAAGATCAAAATTCAGAAACATGAATGATGAAACTGTCGAACTAATACATTTGTACATGCATGCATGCATGAATAGCATGCAAGACATTGAAGCTTATCACTACCGGGTCCACAACCTCACGTATGGAATGCTGTAAAGCAGAGATAATGCCACCTTTTCAATTCTGACACAGCACACACGTAAGCTTATATATTACACTGAGCGTTTGGATTAAATTCTTTACAACTTACCCAAAATTTTCGGCAAAACTGCCGGTGTTATTCCATCTATAAGTTCCATTTTCGGGTACATATACCTGTCATATCGGAAAATGGCGATCTGGTGGCAGTTTCTATTTTGTGTCAAAAACTATACATTAATTATCATTTATATGATATATTTAAATGATTTTTGATCTCAGTTACTTCAATTTATATATATGATTTGTCTATCTAATTCTATTAAAAATATTGCAGACTTTGTTTACGTTCAATATTTGAAAAAATTATTAACTAAATTATGTATAATTTAGAAACTCTGCTCGGCTCATGTTTTGATTGATTTGCGCATGCGTGTTTGCTACTGATTTTACGTCAGAACGTCGGACAGGTGGAATGAATTGAGGGAGACATTGCAGTAGTAGTGTTACAAAACGTGACTTCCCTCTCTAATTCAACAGTTTTTTGATGATATCTTTGGAAATACACCGATTTGGATATCTTCTCCCGGGATCTCCTAATTTTAAAAAGGTTGATGAGAAAAATAGGATCTGATATCAATTATCCATTACATGAATATCATTAAAACACTACTGTGGACTTATCATGATTATCACCCTGTACTGTATAAATGTCAGCCGACCCCAAACACAAAACGTTCGACATCATTTGCAAATTTAGAAAAGGTTGCCAGAAAACGTCACTTTATATGTCGGGTTATATAAAGGGTATATAAAGGGTATAAAACGTTTTCATAACATTCAGAAACATTTTTTGATAACTTCCTGCAAACATTCTGACATAGGCCTATATCCAAAAATAACATTTGGCAAAAAATGTTTTGCAGAAAATATTTTTCAATCACATTTTGAAAACATTTAGAAATATATTTGTATAGGCCTATACAGGGTGTCCCAGAATGATCTGTACCGGGAAAGATGGAATTTTTTAGGTATGAAGGGCATGTTGAATGGTCATATTGTCTTGCATTTTTAGTTCTACATATATTTAGCTTTCTCAGATTTTTAGATTTTAAAATTGGACGTTTCTAGTAGAAGTTATAGAAGATTGCGTAAAATGGTGAATTCTAAGTTTTGACAACGCAACCTATTTTGAAAATCTGTAACATTACTAACCGTTCAGCACAAAGTTATTTGGAAAAAGTTATGCAGGTATTTTAGTTGTGCCCTGTTCATATTTCCACTAAATAGCCGATATCTATCTATTATTTATGACGTTACGAAGCAATCATTATATGGAATTAAGGATTTGTGGCCTAATCCCATTCTCTCTTTGGCGGTAGTTTTAAATATAGTTAATGTGGTGTGAGGTCCATGTCATTTGAAATGCTTGCAGAGATCGAACTGGTTGTGGTACAGAAAAGACGGCTCCTCAATTTACGGTACAGTAGCGTAGATTTCTTTCAAAAACTTACTGGCAAACCGGCAGCTATGTTGAGACGCAAAGAAGATTCATTCGACGATAGTGTATAACGTAAAGAAGTTTGACGAGCACGGAACTGCCAGGAATCGGCAGAGTGAAGCTTCAGGTGCTCGTAAGACTAAGAACTAGAGCGAACATTGCAGCTGTCCGGCAAGCCGTAAGGCGTGACCCCAACAGTAGTTGTCGTCGAAATGCTGTGCCAAACATCCCACGTTCTTCATTTAATCGTATCGTGCCATTTTTCAAAGGTATGCGAGTCGTTTTTCATCGATTTTACATTATTGCATGACACGCCAAAACAAATAAAGGTAGCGTGCTGAAATTAACAGAATAAGGGATCAAATCAAAACTCGACCGCCGGTTGCCCGCCGGTTCCGGGCGGTTCCGTCCGGTTGGCAGAGGTCATTGGTATATGAATATTCAAGAATGCATGAGTAGTAACCGCCGGTTGGTTTAAGCACATAACCGGAGAGATTAACAAAATATCGATATGTTTATTTCGCGATCACAATAGCGCATACTTGAAATTTCACGGTCACAATAGCCCATACTTTAAAGTACTGCACGATGATCGATTGTTCTTAGTCGCGTGTCTATTGACTTGTCAATAAAGCAAATTAATCATGGAAATGATTTCTTGTTTATGGTTAAAATTGCTTGAATATATCACTAATTGTTTTAATCAGTTAATTTAAGTTCAGAACAGTGTTTCAATGATTTCTATAGGTTAAGTAATTTAGAAGTTGTGAATTTATTATTTTGTGAATCACATAGGCCTGTATTGGTGATGGACAATTATTATTATTTATATACGAAAGGTCATTAGTTCAAAACTGCCTCCAGAAGATATGATGCGTGCATAAATCACAAAAGAAATCCCCATATTTATATTTTAGTCCCGGTAGGCTTATTTTGATCCACCTAAAGAGTATTATATCAGAGGAGCTGATCTAACACTCCCGACACACCCCTAAACAGGCAAAAATTGTATTGAAATCAGTCTTTTTGAAGGAAACAAACACACTATCTGTGGTCATCTTATGACTCCCTACATTTTGGTCAACAAAGATTTTATGACCCCCCCCCCCATTTTTCTTTCCAAACATTTATGACCCCTCCCCCTCTCCCGTATATTTGGGACACCTCCCCTCCCCCCTTCCGAAGAAAATGATAGCCCAAAATGGTACAAAATGGGGTTGATTTTGGGTCTAAAATAGACCAAAAGGGAGATTTTGTAACAACATTTCTGACGACTGAGCAGGAGAGGGGAATGACTTGCCACCCTGCTCCATGGCTTATCTCCATTGGTGCTGATGACGGGCGCGGTGCCGAGGGGTAATGGGATTCGCATATATTTTGTCGATCTTGTAAAATCATTAGTTCTTCTTGCACATCACCTCAACGAGCCTGGCCAACATCATTGTAGGCCCAATATACCGGCCTAATGGCCTAGGCCTATATTACGAACTTCGTGTAGTTTTTATCCCCCCCCCCTCTCTCTCTCATGTGATTTGAGAGACACATCTCATACTCTCACACCTTTTCCACCTCTCCCCATCCTCCATCTCCCTGTTCCTCTCCCCTCTCTCTTCCCACCCTTGCGTTTTAAAACATGCAGAATTTCGTGATCGCGATTATCCCCTCGGAAATAAAACCTGTCACGATGTAAAATAATTAGAAATAAATAGACCAGGTCTCTGCTTATATTTTATCAAAATAAAATGCTAAAAGTAGCTATATTGATTGAGAAGAACTCCGAGAAGGAAAATCGATTTTCCTATTGTACTAAATTTGAAAAGAAACCACTTGAAATCACTCCACTCATTCACTCGATGATACCAGCCGGCCATATGAGCCAGGGTGTGACGACTGACCTCATTACTGTCTATAATTTACAACCGGACGGAACCGCCCGGAACCGGCGGGCAACCGGCGGTCGAGTTTTGATTTGATCCCTAAGTAGGAGACATGTCCAACATTATAATGCTGGTATCAAAAATAGATACACTAGCTGCCCGTCTTCTATTTTTAGTTAATAATAATAATAATAATACACAGATTTAGAGAGCGCTTTTTAAATGAAGAAACAAAGCGCTATGGAAAAGGAAAAATGCAAGAGGGAGGAAACATTAGGTGAAAAGGTGAGTTTTAGGTTCTTTTTGAAAGTTTGGACATTGGGAGAGTCACGAATGTGGGAAGGCAAGCCATTCCATAGAACAGGGGCAATGATGGAAAATGCTCTGTCACCAGCCAACTTGTGGGATCTAGGAATGGAAAGACAAGTGGCAGCAGTAGAGCGCAAAGAGTACCCAGAATGACGGGTGTGAAGGATGGAGGACAGGTATTCAGGTGTAGATGAAGCAAGAACCTTATAAACATGGACGAGAGTGCGGAACTGGACACGTTTAGCAACTGGAAGCCAGTGCAGACTATGAAGCAAAGGAGAAGTATGCGTATATTTTGGTTCTCTGAAAATGAGTCTGGCGCACTTGTTCTGGAGAAGCTGTAGGCGGGTGAGGTTTTTCTGGGAGATGCCATTAAGCAAGGAGGAGCAGTAATCAATCTTGGACAGGACAAGAGTCCTAACCGCATTGGTACACGCATCAAAACTTAGGAATCGCCTAATCCTCCAAATATTGCCAATCTGCCAGTTCAAAGTTTTGGACAAATGTGCAACATAACTGGACATCTTCATGTCATGGTCAAAAATGACCCCTAAATTCTTTATGGATGAAGATACAGAGATCTCCAACCCATCCAAATAAAGGGTGAGATGCTTGAGATTAATGTAGTGATAATCAGAAGAGGCAGTAAAAACTCAGTCTTCGCCATATTGAGCTTGAGCTTGTTACTGGTGAGCCAAGTTTGTAGCTCATGGATGCAGTTGGAAAGTTTGAACAAGGCACAAGCTGCATCACCCGGGATGGCAGGATTAAAGGTGATAATCAGCTGAACATCATCAGCATAGAGGTGATATTGGAGGCCATGATTACGAATAATGTTCCCGATGGCATGAGTGTAATAGGTGAACAATATCGGGCCAATGACCGACCCCTGGGGGACACCATAAGGCAGATGAACCTTATCAGAATAGCATCCCTTCACAAAGACCTGACTACTGCGATTTTCAAGGTAGGACTGGAACACTCTATGGGCATCACCAATGATGCCAAATTCTTGGCTCAACCGCTGCAACAGAATACGGTGATCCACCGTATCAAATGCGGCAGTCAAGTCCAGTAACACCACGGACAGCCCTGTTGTCATCAATAGCTCTGAGGATGGTATTATGAACAGCCAAGAGTGCTGTCTCAGTGCTGTGAGCAGCTCGATACGCTGACTGCAAAGGCTCAGCCAGTTTATTGCACTTGACATACTCGGTGAGCTGAACACTGACAACCTTCTCAATCAGTTTACCAACAAAGGCCAGATTGGAGACAGGCCGGTAGTTCGAGAGCTGCTGTTTGTCAAGGGACACCTTTTTTAGCAGAGGCGTGATGGTAGCCCTACGTAGTTCAGCAGGAAAGCAGCCAGAAAGGAGGGAGTTATTGACGATCTTAGTAAGAATAGGGAGAAAGATATGGATATGTTTCTTTAACAACCAGGTCGGGCGGGGTCTAGGTCACATGACTTGGAGGTCCATGGCGTTATTATTTTAGATAACTCTTCTTCAGACACAACTTCAAATTTGTCAAACGAGCATTGCAATGTGCTAGATGTAGAACATTGAGAAGTGGTGTTTGAAGAGGTAGCATGGACAGCATCAACATCAGCACGAATTGTTTCTACTTTACCAATGAAATATTTACAGAAATCATTAGCTAATGTAGCTGGAGAGCTACTATCAGGAAGGGTGGTCACGTGAGGTCTTATTCAAAAGAGCATTTATAGTCTTATACATGTCCTTAGTGTTACAATTGAGTAACCTTTCATTATAAAATATGCTTTCTCTTTGCTAATGGTTGTTGCAGCTTCCTCTGGGAATCAATATAGGCTTGACGGTCAACTTCAGTCCTTGTTTTACGCCAGCGCCGTTCACTCCGCCTACGTAAGCGTCGCGCATCCTGAACAGTTTGATTAAACCATTCAGGTTTGATACGAACGGTACATGGTTTTTCTTTGGCAGGTGCATGGGTCTCAAGTACTTGGCTACAGGTTTTGTTATAAAACTGCACAAGGTCTACATGTGCCTCATCCATGGAATCATCAGTGGTATTGAGCTTGAACACAAGGTCTTCCTCAAAAGCAACAGGATCAATATTGCGGAAATTACGCGCTTTGTACACATTGGTGGCTCTGACAATTGACTGCTTCTTAAAATCAATGTCACAAAGTATGAGAAAATGATCAGAAACATGAACAGGGTGGATGTCATATGGCTTGACAACATGATCATTCTCTTTAACCATAACCAAATCCAAAGTGTGTCCCTTTACATGAGTGGGCTCATCAACAAGTTGCTCGAAACTAAGAGACTCAAGGATAGCAAGCATAGATTTGGTGTCGCTTTCATCGGGCATGTCCATATGGATATTGAAGTCACCCAATACCACTGATCGTCCAGGAAGGAGGTCAACTGCATTGAGAAATATTTCAAAATCATGAAAGTATTGAGGCATTTGCTTTAAAGATGATGATCTATACACAACAACAAAGTAAAGGTTCTGGTTCTTCATATAAAATAATGAATGTTCAAAAGTGTCACTTTTAGGTAGTTTCTCTTCGCAGAGTTCGAGACTCAGTTGGCTCTTGAAAACACAGGCAGTTCCTCCACCGCGATGGACAGAGTTACGGGGTACACCCAAAAATGAGTAACCAGGAGGACACATTTGCCCAGTGATGACACGATCATCAGAACGGAGCCAGGTTTCCGTGAGGAAGAAGAAGTCCAAGTCCGCATTCAAGATTATATCAGTTATTGTGTCCCCTTTATTGCCGACAGACTGGGCATTCCATAGACCTAACTTCATGTTGCTATGGTTACCTGGTGAGTGCTCACATTGGTTTTGCTGAACAGTTTGCTCATTGGAATGAGAAATCATTGCAGGTGATGCAGATGGATCCACACAGCTCATAATTGGAAAGTTGTTTGAAAGTATCTTCTTCTTTCCTCGACGAGTTGGTTTCTGTTTATTTAAACCAAGTGACTTAATGTTGTACCAAACTTCTTGAGGCAGTCTACATGTAGTTGAAATACCAGTATTGTACTTAAGGAGATCACTCCTAGTATAACACATTGTGGTAGAGTGATAATCAGCTGGATTATCACACAGATAAGTACTTTGAAGATGAAAATATTGATCATTCAGATGATTAGACTGATCAATTGATGGAATAACAAGTGCAATTGACTGTACAGCCAACAACAACAGTGAAAAGCTAACACTGTGTACAAGTATGGCAGCCATGGGCTAGATTATACAAGAGGATGATGAAAAACAAGTCACAGTTAATATTTCCTCAAAAGTTGTAGAAACTCCAAAACAATGTCCACTTTGATCACAAATGTTATCCAAACATATGTACATCAAATGGAAGGTTGCAAATGCACCGTAGCTGGAGAAATCACAATTTGTTTCAGAGACAGATGCGAGGTGCTACCAAAGGTGCACACTCTATACAATAGTTATTTTTGCAAACACGGTACAAATCATTCTGGGACACCCTGTAGTGTGTTCTCATCATACAAAACGTTTTAAAACAATGAACTTTATAATTATAACCCGACATTAATTTAGGGGCTGGCATTTTCTTCGGAAGGGGGGGGGTCACAAATATACTGGGGGGTCATAGAATTTTCAGACCAAAAATAGGGGGGGTTATAATTTTTTAACACCCAAAATAGGGGGGTTATAGAATTATTTAGGGCTGGTGACTTAAATTTTTCGCGCGCTGCACGCGCATTCTTTAACTTCGCAGTCGAAATGTGCGTACAATCTATGCAAAATTTGTACACGCTCCGCGCGCCTTCTTTACACTTACAATAAAAAAATTAACGCGCTCCACACACTTTCTTCACTTTTAAGTTTTGACGCGCTCCGCGCCTTAGTTCCGGCAATAAATAATTTTTCTTCAGTCTGTGTAGTTGGAAGGGGGGGGGGGGGTCATAAAATTTTCGACCCGCGATAGAGGGGGTCGTAAAAAAATTTGCCCGCGATAGGGGGGTCATAAAAAATTGACTCCGGTCACCGACATATTTGTGACCCCCCCCCCGAAGAAAAAATGCCAGCCCCTTAATGTTATTAAAACTTTTTTACCAAAACCCAAAATATAACCTGTTTGATTTTTAAAAAAAACCGTTTTGGGTTTGCTGGGACCGTAAAGGAATTACTCCCATTTACACTGCACTGAAATTACACTTTGCCCCCGCCATTGGACATAAAATTTGGCATTGATGATCTACTGCTGATATTGGTGAAGTAGCTATCTACTGCTGATATTGGCATTGATGAAGTCAGCCATACTGCAGTTACTGTCCGTTTTCCTATACATAATACACAGTGCTCTTTCCCATTGACGCGTGACCTCTACAAATAGCCTACGTTAAAAGAATGGGGATATGCCTAGTTAACGTCGCTGTGTGAAAAATAACCGGCCAATATTAAAAGTACTCTTCTAAGGTTCTAGAAAATATAGTTTTGTATCATGTCCTAAATTTTTAGCTAATTATGTTTGGAAATATTCGTACTTTGGTGTTTTAGTTAATGTTATAGGTAATAGTACATTGCCTAGTTAACGTCGCTGTGTGAAAAATAACCGGCCAATATTAAAAGTACTCTTCTAAAATTCTAGACAATATAGTTTTGTAACATGTCCTAAATTTTAGCTAATTTAGATGTTTGGAAATATTCGTACTTTGGTGTTTTAGGAATGATATGTAAACGACAGATAACACCAAAAAATATGAAGAAATTATTTCCAAACCGTGTTAAGTCTGCAAACCACCATGTTTCTCATTTTCAAGAACGCTGGTTAACAATAAGCAGAGTTTTGTCTCATTTCGTAAACAAAAGCCCACACAGAATTGTTCTCTAGCGCTCGCTTTATAATCGTTCACCCAACTGAAACTATAATCCCAGCCATTGCTCCATTGTACGTGTAAAAGCAGAAACATATGATGTTTGTATTTAACCAGAGAAGATATGATTTAATCAGTTGAGCTGCTTTCAATGAGTGTTATCTTGGTTTAATAGCTTTTAATGGGGTTTAAGTCCTGCAAAGGTCGAATTGAATTCTACTGTAGACATGACTGCATCATGCTATCTACTGCTGATATTGGCATTGATGAATTATTAGCTCTCAGTGCCGCCGAGTGCTATTACGGGCCCGGGGGCAATGTGAACGCACGGGCCCCTTTGATCAGTGATGACGGTGCAGGACTTCATAAGTGTGGGTGTGTGTGTGTGTGTGTGGGGGGGGGGCAACAGTGGCATAAATTTCTTTGTAACATGGGGAGGGAGGTTGGTGTAAAATCCTTGAACATATGTTGCAGACGGGAGCGAAAGTAGCATGTTTAGATGCCAATAATCAAATATGAACATTGGAGGAGACAAATGCGCGCGAAGCGCGCACAAATTTGCAATTTGAACGGCATTTTGCTCCCATATTAAGTTTCTCTGAACAACTTCCACGCTAAGTGTAAAACATTTGCCAATTTAAAGCCAATTTGAAGCTGAAATGATCCAAGTATGAACCGGTGAATTATGCGCGACAAGCTCGCAAAAATTTGTAATTAGAATTAGCGACTTTTGCTCCCAGATTGGACATATTGAAAGAAACTCCGTGCGAAGCGCGGAAAAATTGCCAATTTTAAGGTAAATGATCATAATAAAGTGAAGGGCAGTAGTGCACAATGCGCACGAAAATTTGCAATTTGTGTTCCCACGATTAAGCTGTGCACTCCCCTGATTTCTCGTAGATTTCATTATATCGAGGATGATCATTTTGGCAAAAGCAAAGAGTAAATTCAAGTGAAATATTTATTAGAGTGTGTGCTTCAAACGCTATCTTGTATTTATTTATAAAATGCACGACTCATTTCTATATTTTTACGGGCCCGTTACTTTTGTTTGGTTTTTATGGGCCGTAAAAGAGCAAAGAAAACATACCTTATAATGGACCCGTAAAGGCAAAGAAAAGAGACCGTAGTGAGCCCGTAAAAAGCAAAGAAAAGATACCATAGGCCCGTAAAGAAAAGAAAAGAGACCTTAGTGAGTATGTAAAAAAAACCTTAATAAGCAAATAAAAGATATATAATGGACCCATAAAAAGAAAAAAAGAGATCTCGGAGGGCCCGTAAAAAGCAAAGAAGAGATACCTTAGGCCTAAGAAAAGAGACCTTTGTCGGCCCGTATAGTAAAGTAACGAAAATATGCCTTAATTGCAAGATATCTATTCTGAACCTTTTACGGGCCCCTGAGGTCCGTTATCTTGGCTTTTAATGCCCCATAGTAAAGTATCTTCTCTTCACTTTTTACGGGCCCCCTAGGACCCCGGGCCCCGGGGTAACGACCCCGGTTACACCCCCCCCCCCCTTGTCGGCGGCACTGGCTCTCTACTGCTGATGATATTAGTGAAGTAGCTATCTACTGCTGATATTGGCATTGATGAAGTACCGGTAGCTATCTACTGCTGATATTGGCATTGATGAAGTAGCTATCTACTGCTGCTATTGGCATTGATGAATTAGCTCTCTACTGCTGATATTGGTGAAGTAGCTATCTACTGCTGAATTTGGCATTGATGAGGTTGGCATCTACTGCTGATATTGGCATTGATGAGGTAGCTATCTACTGCAGATATTGGTATTGATGAGGTAGCTTTCTACTGCTGATATTGGTATTGATGGGGTTGGCATCTACTGCTCATATTGGCATTGATGAAGTAGCTATCTACTGCTGATATTGGCATTGATGAAGTAGCTATCCGCTGCTGATAATTGGTATTGATGAGGTATATATCTACTGCTGATATTGGTATTGATGAAGTTGCAAGCAATCCACTGCTGATATTGCATTGGTGAAGTAGCTATCTACTGCTGATATTGGTATTGATGAAGTAGCTATATCTACTTCTGATATTGGTATTGATGAAGTATCTGTCAACTGCTGATATTGATGAAGTAACCATCTACTGCCGATATTGGTATTGATAAAGTAGCTATCTACATGCTGATATAGGCATTGATGAAGTACCGTTCTACTGTTGATGTTGATATTGGTATTGATGAAGTACTTGGTAACTATCTACTGCTGATATTGGTATTGATGAAGTATCTATTTGCTGCCGATATTGACATTGATGAAGTAGCTATCTACTGCTGATATTGGTATTGATGTGGGGTGGGGGCTTTGGGGCGCCAGCCCCTGGGGTAAAAGCAGGGGCGGCCAAAACGAAAGTGCGGCGGAAGAAGAAGGGGCGACGGAAGAAGAAGGGGCGGCAAAAAGAATTAGTAAAGAAACAAGGGCGGAAAAATTTTGACTAGTATAAAAAAATTTGAAAAAATTGTACTATACATGAAAATCCTTGGCAATGATATTGGCACTGAGGAAGTACCCAGCAAACACAAAAACGTTTTAAAAACATTTTAAATGAGTTATATTTTGGCTTTTGGTTTAGATAAAAACGTTTTAATAACATTAAAATGTCGGGTTATATAAAGGTCATGATAACGTTTTAAAACGTTTTGTATGAAAACACACTACAGCAATATTTTTAAATGTTTTCAAAAATGTTATTGTAAACTATTTTTGCAAACATGTTTGCCAAATATTGTGTCAATACTTAAATAACATTATGTTAAAATATTTGAACCAAGCAAGCACAGGAATGTTCTTAAAATGTGTTTTTCAAAACCTTTTAATAACATTTAAATGTCGGGTTATATAAAGGTTATGAAAACGTTTTTAAAACGTTATTGAAAATATTTTGGGCAAACTTTTTTTGCAAAATATTTTTTCAACCTCAAAATAACATTCTGTTTAGAATGTTTTGTATCAAGTTTTCAAGAATGTTTTTGGAATGTTATTAAAACGTTTTTATACCCTTTATATAACCCGACATTTAAACGTTTTCTGTATAACATTTTTGTTTGCTGAGCAGTAGATTATCAAAAATGTTTTTAAGGTTATGAAAACGTTTTATACTCTTAATATACCCTTTATATAACCCGACATTTAAACGTTTTCTGACAACCTTTTATAACCTTTTGCGAATGATGTCGAAAACGTTTTGTGTTTGCTGGGTAGCTATCTACTGCGGATATTGGCATTGATGAAATAGATATCTCCTGCTGATATCGGTATTGTTGAAGTAGGCCTACCTATGTCTACTGCTGATATTGGCATTGATGAAGTAGCTGTCTACTGAAGATATTGGCATTGATGAAGTAGCTATCTCCTGCTGATATTGGTACTGATGAAGTAGCTATCTACTACTGATAAAAGGCATTGATGAAGTACCTATCTACTGCTGATATTAGTATTGATGAGGTAGCTATCTACTGCTGATATTGGCATTGATGAAGTAGTTATCTACTGCTCATATTGGCATTGATGAAGTAGCTATACTGTTGATATTGGTATTGGTGAAGTAGCTATCTACTGCTGAAATCATTATAGTGGAATGCGTGTTAGGAATTTTGAATTGATGTTTGTTTCTTTTTAGCTTTCCACTCAAGATGTTAGAAAAATTGGAAAAGGCGAATTGTAGCGTTGAAAAAGATAGATGAGGCCCAAAAAGCTAAAATTTACTATTACAAAAAATCTGAACATGCTTTTTCTAAGGCGCAGCAGAGCACCTCCGCTGGTTGCGCATTGCGTAATGCGTAACTGCCCGCGCGCGCGCGCTTATGTGAATTTACAGGATATGATTTCAGACCTTTTGGAATCCGGTAAGATGTTCAAGTTTCTGCTCGTGTTGTGTTTGCATTACTTACGGTATGGTTTGTTGGCCTACAACTATAAGCATGAAAGTGATCGTTGGACCGTCATTTTAGTTTAAGCTCTAATTTTCGGTAGGTTACTAACAAGTTTAAGAAAATTTCTTTCTTGCCAGTATTGTGTTTTAAAGTAATGGCAATACTCGGTTTTAGGGTGTCTAAATTATTTTGCGCATTTTAGGGTTATAGACCTTTTTCTGATGACGTCACCTAATCGATATTGGGGTCTGAGATGTAAACAAACATAATCAGAATCAGATTTTATTGACATTCATCTTACAACAAGATATGGTCAAAACATATATAATAATACGATATATATAATACAAATAAAGTACAAGAACAATACAGTTTACAACTAAAAAGAATATAATATAAATTAACTAGGCATAGGCCTATTATTTAAATCTCGTTTTTCAAATGCAGTATAAATGAAATTGGCAACTGCATTGGTGGTGTCAAAATCATTGGCACCCAAGATAAGAAGAAACTTATCATTTTCAGTTAAATTGTTTGTAACAAAAATATCATCTATTAACGTCATAAATCTATTACGGATATCGTTATATAAGGAACATTTCATAATGAAATGAAATTCGTCCTCAATTTCATTGAGATTACAATATTTACAAATTCTCCGTTCTGGAGGCAATTTAGGTGAAACATATCTATCCATTTCAATCCTTAATTTATGACAACTAATTCTAAGTTTACAAAAGTTTACAACATGTGCGTTTCTCACGTGTCCACGGTGTAAAAACACCAATACTGCGTATTTTCTCCTCTGTTTTGTCATATTTCACTTTAGCTTCCATAAAATATTTGTTTAAACGGGAACTGTATACTAGTTACCTTTGTTCCAGTTTGTTTTGATGCAATAAAATACAAAAGATACGGAAAAACTGCGATGCTATTTAAAATTCAATCTTTGTTTTGTTTCACAATTTTGTTTACTTTTTACACCGTGGCGAACTAAACGCGTACTGCGACCTGGCAATTCCGCGCAGGACGCCTAGCGTGGCGAAAAGTTGATCGCGCGCGCCGGCGCGGTATTTGCGTTTGGGTGCTGATGACTCGAATGCTGGACCCCAATATCGATTGATTGGTGACGTCTGAGAAAAAGGTCTATAGGGTTTAGGGTTAGGAGTTAGTTAGCTAAAAAGGGTTAAGGTTTATGGTTAGGGCGAAGGTTGGAATTAGGGTTAGGGCTAAGTTTTTGGGTTAGGTCGGGGCCTTTAGGGTTAGCGTTTGGGCCAACTAATTTAGACCCCTAAAACCGAGGTTTCCGATTATTTTGAATTCATGAATTATAGTGTTTTGAGACAAAACTAACAGAATAACCGTTTTCACTTGTTTTCAAAAAGTTGTTTTAACCTTGTTTTTTACCCCATAATTTCCCTCATTTATCGAAGCCCCTGCCTTCCTTCAAACACATTAAACCCTGACTTCAAAGTGTTTGGCAACTGTTTTACCTTGATGCAAAGGTAGGCCCTTGAATGCAAAAGTAATATTTTAGTCCCTACATATCAAGGGTGGTCTAAAGGAAAAGATCGCTGTAAGTTAAATTTGTTCCAACAAAGTCACATCGACACCCTGCCATCACGTCGACATTATCTTAGCCATGTTAACCGGGTGTTCTATGGGAGCGATCATTCATTCATTCATTCATAAAAGGTTTATTCAAAAATTGTCATCACAGTATAAAAAACCCGTATCCAAGGTGATATTGACGGATTGACGGGGTTACTAGGCGCGGAGAAATATCGCATACATGTTCGACGCGCTCGTTTGCGTGATTACTGCGCCGTTATCACCGCGTCAAATGCAACATGTTCCATAGACGCGAACATGTCTGCTTGTTTGCGTCCAGGTATGCGTCCTTGTCAAATTCGTTGCTAAGCAGTGTTGGCTTCACTACGCGAGTCAAAGTCATTGGTCTAGGTTCTTGTTTGTCTGGGCTCACACCTATGCACCCCCAGACAAACAAGAACCTAGACCTATGACTTTGGTTCGCGTAGTGAAGTCAACACTGCATAGCAACAATTTTGACAAGGACGCAACTCGGACGCAAACAAGCTGACACAATCGCGTCTAAGGAACATGTTGCATTTGACGCGGGCGATAACGGCGCAGTAAACACGCAAACGAGCGCGTCAGAATGTAAGCGATATTTCTCCTCGCCTAGTAACCCCGTCAATCCGTCAATATCACCTTGGATACGGGGCTTCACCTCCCGCTGTGTTAAGGGATGCTCAGTTATAGGTCTAGGTGGTATGTCTATGTATGCACCCCCGCACGTCCCACAGCATACGCCCTTGGCAACACCCCCTCAAAGTCACAAAAATCATACAAGATGCACACCTTACACTCCCACACTCACCCCTACGTACGCGGGCATTCAAAGAGAGGACGTGTGTGTAAAAGCGTGTGTATAGGTATAAAAGTGTGTCTGTCCCAGCATTCAAAGCGAGGACATTTTTCACAGCGAGGACATCTCCGAATAGCACATACAAAGAGAGGAATTCACCCATACCCCCCCCCCCTATACCCCCTACAGAAAGAGTGTCATCCTGTGCACCTGTTCACAAAGTGAGGACTGGGATTTTGTCCTCGCTATGCCAAAATGTCCTCACTTTGAATGTCGGAAACTATATCTTGTCCTCGCTTTGAATGACTTGGTGAACACACCCAACATCCCCACACACACCCCTACATTTAGAACAAATCCAAGGTTAAAAATAGATTCATGCAACTACATAAAAAAAAGACATTGAATAGGAATATTGCACTCTGTATGATAATAATCTATCTATCTAGTATACTAAAATAATAGCCGTTAGATGTGTGTGTGTGTGTGTCTGTGTGTCCGTCTGTCCGGCTATGCGTTTCGCCGCGCTTCGCCGCATTGTTCCTATATTTCAGACATAGGTGGGTACCGGGCGTGCGCTCTTTACCGGGTAGTTTCGAAGGTCATCGGAGGTCAAGGTCAAAGGTCAAAATTTCAAACTTTGTCCGATCGGGCCCAAACTTGGTGGGTGCCATCCTTGATAGGAGGGGAATATAATACGCGAAATAAAATCGAGGTCAACCGGGGTCAAAGGTCATTACGGAGGGGTCAAATTTCAAACTTTGTCCGATCTGGCTCAAACTTGGTGGGTCGAAACCATGGACGAAAGAGAAACAGACCGCGTACCATCAGTCAAAGTCCCCGTGTATTGTATGGTGTAAGTTCTCGCATATTCATGAGGGCCGATTGTTCGATCGTGTAGTGTCTAACAATCACGCCAGCGCTGCGTGCCTTCGCGTATCCGCGATAGAGCGTTGCGTGCTTTCGCGATTACGCGATAGACCATGAAAATACGTGGTAATTGCGTAGCAGTCTCGCCTGTCGCATTTCACAGAACAATCGGCCCTCATTATCGGATGAGGCGGAGACTTTGACTGGTGGTACGCGCTCTGTCTTATCTTACTCCTCTGTGGTCGAAACCTTCGTATGAGGGGAGCATGAAAAACATTATATGGAGGTCATCCGAGGTCAAAGGTCAAAGGTCATGGATTTCAAACTTTGTCATAGGGCCTGCACTTTGGCTCGTTTTTGCAGGTTTACATGGTCCAATAATCACAAGATGACTGACATGTGGTAACAAAGGAAGCAGTCACTGCAATTTGATTATGTCCCATATGATTGGCCATTCAAGACACCCCTGTGAATATACTATAGCGGCCTTTTCAAAATATAATACCTGTTTGCTTGACTGTATTGACAATACCCGGGAACAATACACACAGTATATACATTGGACAAACTTTTTACAATAAGAGCTAATAAGCATGATAAGTGATGATGTGACCTCCAGATTTATACATCGTTCGTCTCGCACACTGACAACATTTGATTGAATGGACTGTAGGCTATACTGCGCCGTGATTACGGTGAAGGACACCGGTTCAAATCCTTTGTTTGGAGCCAATCGATAAAAGCATGCTGGGCGTCTATACCCATGTACAGTTTATCCCTACATAACCTATGTCTTGAATACGCTGGCAAAGTTATGTAATAATCGGATTAATACTATATAGCAGTAGGTAAAAACAAGTTTTGAATAATCCGCGCTATAAAGTCCCATTCAGTGATCCCAGCGAAAGTGAAAAAAAAATCAAATTGTTACGTTTATACATTTTTTTAATGAAAAACAAATGGCAAAAAAACAAAACAGGAAAACGACAGTATTGACGAAGTTGAAGCCCCATTCAAATACATGTAGCTAATTTATATACTGTCAGTACCGGTATATAAATTACAGACTCACGTAAATGCATTATTTTTTGTCTTAGACACACGGCGCGGCTTTCGGCTGAACCACTGCACTAGCAAGCTATGTTAGCACATCTATGACAATGACGAAAGGTACAAAATCAGCCATAGGCCTTTAGATAGCAGAAGACACAAAAGTGGTGTTTTATGACCTTTGACATTCTTTTGTGGCGAGTGACATGGTCTTTCAATTCACGCCGAGTGTCCTTGACAGGTTTGACTATGCTTCAGTGGTCATGAAAGAATTCAAAAGATAACCTCTGCCCCAATAATCCCAAGCAATTGTCTGAAACTGCTCCTCGGATCATAAGAACTCAGTCCTCAAATGATAGTCATAATAATGTCCAAAATATAAAAATTACTGACTATCATTGAAGACTGAGTTCCACAGTCTAGTATCCAAAATCTGAATTTTGATGATTTTTACGATCGTCGGGATGAAAAAAAATCAAAAAATCACTGAATGGGCCTTTAGTTCCCTCCTCTCCTTACCCTGGCAATATAAATCAAAGAAAAATAAAGAAAAAAATAAAGAAAACAAGAAAAGAAAATGAACCAAATTAAGGGATCCGTTTTTAGCGTTTCGATAGTATTTTTTGTGGGACATGAGAGCACATCAGACATATCGAATTGCATTCTGAATACGAAGAATGTCTTTCTGATATCAAATAAATTTCATTGTTTGAAATTCACGATATAATACAAATTTTATGACAAATTATTAAAATTTGATATTTTCACATTTTGATAAATAACAGTCCTCGAAGTAAATATCATAAATCTAATGTTATATTCTTAAACAGTCCCTGGCATACAGATACCATACATGTATAGGCCTATGTAAAGTAAATTTGTCTGCTTTATCTGTTTTGTGCTGTTTAAGCAAATAGTTAAACATAATTTCCATAAAATGTAAGCTTTTACTGTCAGATATGTCCCCTTTTAATTTTGAGCAGAACAAGTGAGGTAAAGCAAAGAAAATTGAAATTTACTACTACTAGCGCCAATGAATGTTATACGATTGTAAAACGGTACGATCCTCTGGGTGTGTGTGGGTGTGTGCGTATGTGTGTCCTGCACGCGTATTTTTTTTCTGCAACTATAACGGGACGCAATACGATACCGGTATGTTATAAGAATCAAACTTACAAGAAAGATGGCTCTTGTCAAATCCTACAATTCTGTCAGAGAAAATATGCATATTTGCATTAAATTTTTAATTAATCGACATAATTGATTAATTAATAAATATTTTATTTAATGATTTACCATAATTCCAAATATGTCAAACAATATGTCAAATTAAAGCTAATGAAATGCTTTATAAATTGGTCAGAGCGCATTTTGCAGAATGCATTTAGTACTTTAGTTACATGATTCCAAACATTCTATTCCAATTTTTGCTATACACGCATAGGAGCTGTACTTTTAAAATCCGCGCCTAATCAATAATAATAGTCTTTCACTCCATTGTCAAAGTACTGTGCTCCCTGTAGCATTATGGAGTGACCAGGTCCTAGAGCACACCACTCCACGCCATCATTCTGCCAGTCACATTTCCCCAATATGAATTCTTTTAAAGTTTGGCAGAGGCGGGGTTCGAACTCACGGCGCACCACGCCGCTTTGGAGATGCTCTATGAGCCTAGCGCCTTAGACCACTCGGCCACTTGTCTTGATGGAATCTTTTATGAAACGTATTTGAAGATATAATCGCAACTTCAATATAGGCCTACCACGTGACAAGCAAAAGCAGAAAACGTACCATATTTTGGAATTTTATTTGCCTAAAAACATTAATGTGTATTAATAGCGCTCAATTGTTGTTAATCCGACAATAAACATGATAAATGCGCGTCTATATGGACAATACATTATATCGATTTTGACATGTGCTCGCACGGTGTCAGTACATGTCCATGGTCAGTAAAATACTATAGAGGAACCTACCATTTTTCTTGTATACACGTTCGATGTTTTTATCAATTACATAAAAATCCATTTTAGACCCCAAATGTTTCTTCAGGAAATAAAAGATTAGATTGCCATAAAAACGAAACAGTAATCTTTTGCCGGGTCTAATGTTATTTATACATAGAATTTTCAACGTTTTTTCTATCCTTATTCTTGCTCAATTAAAAAATATTTTGGCGTATATAAAATTGAAATAAAATTCTCTGCCTCATAAACGACCTCAAATGTGCCACAATTGGGTATCACGAATCGTTATATATGATGTGCAGTTAATATTCACATTTTCTTTTATACAGAGGATGCTTCAGTTTTGACAGGAAAAATATTTTCTTGAAAACCCTCTCACTCGGTTATTTCAAAACGGTAACCACGCTTCCCTAGAATGTGCAATAATTTAGCATTAAACTTTTCTTATTCTAACAGCAAGCGTTTCTAGAATGCAGTATGGCGAAATGTGGTGTAGTCCTAGAGTGTGATGGTTTTGTAGCAGATGACAGTGCTCATTCAAGCCTGTCAGGTCAGTTAGTAGCCACTTGCTGAATGGATGGCCATGATCAGCTATCAAAGAGATGCCTTGTGCAGCTGCCAATCACAGTAGAGGTTTGATAACATTTTGTTAAAAACCCAAATGTGATATAAGGACAATTAAGTACCAACATGCACAGCTTTGTCCTTAAAATTGTTTGGATTCTTACGTTGAAATTCCCTTGTATTAGTATTTTTATGTGTAGTGTATAGTGGTCATAAATTATATAGCTTTTAAATGTTGGGCATTTTTGCTCTGTTGCACTGTACCATTATGGAATTTGAGCAAATCAATTACCGACACAAGCAGGTATACAGTGTATTATTTTATTTTTATTTCGTATCTCAGGAGCACTGCTCACTTGGTAAGGCATCAGAATTTGGTACACTAACACTAGCGCTTCGAACTTTAAATCGGAAGTTGGTGAGTTCGAGCCTCATCACGGTCACATTAATTTTATAAACCAAATATTGTTCGAACTTTTCATATTTGTTTTTCTTTTATTGTTTCTTTTCTTTGTCTTTTTTTTTCTTGTTTTCTTTCTTTTTCTCTTTATTTTTCTTTGATCCATATTGCCAGTGTAAGGAGAGGAGGGAACTAACGGCCCATTCAGTGATTTTTTTTCATCCGGACGATCGTAAAAATCATCAAAATTCAGATTTTGTACAAGACTGCGGAGGGCGACACACCGTCAACATCCCTATATCTTCGTGTTACAAATTGCCGTGGTAGTACGATAAATCCTCACGTTTTTCAACATATACGCATGGTGATTTTGTTCGAGATAGGCCGTGCGACTCAGGCTATGCATACAATTTGAGATTTTGAGAGCCGGCCACACTGTTTCTATTCTATGTTTTACGATTTTCGCATGATCAGTATATGGCTGGCCGTAACCGCCACAACGTGGAGCTGCTACGCGTAGCTTACTTTTCGCTTCGCGGAGCTAAATTGACCAATCATGTTAGATCTTTTCATTACGCGGAGCCAGTTGATGCATCATCGTTCCAGAGAGAAAAACTCTTGCCAAAATTAATGTTTACTATGTGGATTTTAAATGAATCGAATGTAAATAAACCACCAACAGTTGTACAGGATCAATACCAGTGTTTGATTAGTGTATAGTCAATGTTACCTTGCATGCATGTGCCATGTGTGTGGCGTGTTTGTTTGTTTGTCTACTGTGTCAGGCCAGGATCACTGACACCCACGGTACTGATACTGCCATACTATCACGGTGATCATATTGTTGAATGTTGTTGACTTTAAAATAATCATGATGCAGTCATGTCTACAGTAGAATTCACCACAACCTTTGAAGGACTTAAACCCCATTAAAAGCTATTAAACCAAGATAACACTCAATGAAAACAGCTCAACTATGTTACATCAGATCTTCTCTGGTTAACTACACACTGCACTTGTGTCTGTTTTACCTGTGCAATGAACAATGAGCTGGTATTATAGTTTCAGTTGGGTGAATGATTATAAAGCGAACGCAAGGTAACAATACTGTCTGGGCTTTTGTTTACGAAATGAGACAATAGTCTGCTTATTGTTAACCAGCGTTCTTGAAAATGAGAAACATAATGGTTTGCAGACTTAACACGGTTTAGAAATAATTTGTTCATATTTTTGGTGTTATCTGTCGTTTACATATCCTTCCTAAAACACAAAAAGTACCAATATTTCCAAACACCTAAATTAGCTAAAAATTTAGGAAATGTTACAAAACTATATTTTCTAGAATTTCAGAGAATACTTTAAATATTGACTGGTTATTTTTACACAGTGACGTCATATAGGCAATGGCATAATACTTCTAACATACACTAGGTCACGCGTCAATGGTGAGCGCACTGAGTATTGTGTATAGGAAAACGGGCAGTACAGTATGTATGGCCTACTACTAGTATATAAAGTAAATCCGAACTGGTTTGCTGAAGGTCGAATTCCGCAGGCCACGCCGCGCAAGATGTACAAATCAGCTCCCGGCGATACACTGCAGATCGCAGAATTGTGTGCATGGTTTACCACCACTCTGCCTAGCTATATAGTTGTGTACAATACTGTATGAGTTTCTTGTGAGTGCATGTCCATCTTAATAATAAGTCGGTTCGTACTTTTCATAAATTACTTTTTGAATCATAACTATCGTGACCGAGGATATCTTGCAACTACGTGAAGCTCGTCTGGCAAATTCTTAATGACTAAATTCGTTTCACGTAATGAGTAGGCCTAAGTCGTACTTGATTGGTCAGTTTTACCTCCGAGTAATGAAAAACTCTAACATGATTGGTCAATTTGGCTCCACGGAACAAAAAGTCAGCTACGCGTACCAGCTCCACGTTGTGGCGGTTGCGGCCTACCATATCAGTATCCCATATGATATTTCTATTGTAAGAAAATTTTATTTGTTGTCACGTAAATCACAGGTTTCGTTTAAATGTACTAACTGGAAATTAAATGTACTAATTAGTGAGGACCGGTATTTTGCTGTGGATATGTTTAACTGCAATTTGCGGGTAAAAAATTTGAAATCCTGAGTAAAAATTGTAATCATATTCAACTCTTTGAGAAAAAATGTATATAAAAGAATGCATGTAAAATCCAGCTGCAATACAATGTGCATTATTGACACACTATCACGCTCTTTATCTTCGTCAATAATAGAATGATCGATTTCAATCGAATTGAATGCATGAGTTTGTAGTTGACTACTGAGCGACCTAGCGATCGATTGCTAGCCAATCAGATAGAACTCCTTTTCTTGCGTTCAGTGAAATACCACTCGCCTGTCGCTCACTACCACTCGCCCGTCGCTCACCAACGGAGTATTAAATTTATATTTATCGTATAGGACGTCGACGGTGTGGGCGAGTGAGCGCAGCGGTAATTCCCTCGCTTTGCACCACTGAGGTCCCGGGTTCAAGCCCGGCGCGGCCCAAGGACTCATGTGCACTTGGTTTATCCCGATCCATGCTCGCTCTCGCAGGTTTTCTCCGGGATCTCCGGTTTCCTCCTGCTTTCAAAATCGGTGATTAGTTGTTTCGTTATCAAAACTTCCTTCACCCAATGGAATTTGGGGAGCTGCAGAAAATGGGTGGATGTTACAATCTAAGTGCGGATATGTTTGCGCCAGGTTCGGCTGCAACTAGCCTAGTTGATGCGATCTGATTGTGATGATTCACCACGCAGCGAAATTACAGCGCTTTGAATCCTCTGGAAAAAGCGCTATATAAATTCCGAAATTTATTTTATTTATTTATTTTTTATTTATTTTATTTATTTATTTATTTTTATTTATTTATTTTAACTCAGTCTTCAATGATATAGTCAGTAATAATCTTTTGGTCATTATATGACTATCATCATTTGACGACTGAGTTCTTATGATACATCATCCGAAGAGCAGTTTCAGACAATTGCTTGGGATTGTTGGGGCAGAGGTTATCTTTTGAATTCTTTCATGACCACCGAAGCAGAGTTAAACCTGTCAAGGACACTCGGCGTGAATTGAACTGACCATGTCACTCGCCACAAAAGAATGTCAAAGGTCATAAAACATCAACTTGGTGTCTTCTGCTAGTGGTTCAGCCCTAAGCCGTGTAGGCCTATTTAAGACAAAAATAATGCATTTACGTGAATCTGTAATTTATATACTGACAGTATATATAAATTAGCTACATGTATTTGAATGGGGCTTCAACTTCGTCAATACTGCCGTTTTCTTGGGTTTTGTGCCAATTTTGTTCATTAAAATTTTTTATAAAAGTAACAATTTGATTTTTTTCCCCTTTCGCTGGGATCACTGAATGGGGCTTTGCAACGCGATATATTCAAAACTTGTATTCACCTACTGTTATAGCATTAATCCGATTATTACACAACCTCGCCAGCGTATTCAAGACATCCAATGCAAATAATCACCTAGATTATGACGTATCATACCGTAAATATGGCGGAGTACTCAAATTCATTCAACAAAAGCATGATTACAAGCTATTGCATTCTACCGCGACAGCTCGTCTCACACACATAACAAATGCACAAATACGATCAAATAGGTTGACGACAACGTTTGATTGAATGCACTGCATTGTGCCATGATTACGGTGAAGGACACCGGTTCAATTCCTTTGTATGGAGCCAATCAATAATTTCACGCACATCCTCTATTATTGCCCAATTATTGCCCGGGATGATTGCACACTGTAAAAGAGCTATTGTTATAATGTTTGATGAAATCGTGTTTAACTACCGTATTTGCTTAAGAACGGCACAATACAGATAAAGCAGACAGATTGACTACATGTGGTACATGTATATGGTCGAATCCAACGAAAAGTGTACACGGCATGTTCAGGGCCATAGGGACCGTTCATTATTTCCACCGGAGGGGGGCCGGGAGAATACATGGGGGGGTCAGATGGTTTTTGTCAGGCAAAAAGGGGGGGTCAGATGGTTTTTTAGTTATTGAAAGGGGGGGTCAGATGGTTTTGCATCTCAAAAATCCTAGAGCTTCCGGGGGCTTCGCCCCTGGACCCCCATCTGGAACATTGCCCCATGACCCCTGAGCATTAAATTTGCGCTTTGCATGTCGGCCGACACTTTGGTCCTAGTCCGTACTTAAGTCGGGCCTCACCTGTTTTTCACCTGCCACGGTGTGAATTGACATAAATTTGCACCAAAAGTAAGTAATTTATTATAACATTTTGAAAAAATGGGTCATTGGGTAAAACATTCCAAAAAATGGAGAAAAATTCTAGACTTTGCTTCTAATTTGCCAAATGTACAATACAAATTTGCTGAAATAAGAGAATTTTGAACCATATTTCATAAATATACATGTACACTGCCATTTTCGTAATAGAGAATTGCAAGCTGCTGCACAGTAATGCTGTGGTCAGACTCTTCTTTGTTCCCCACCCCACACAGGTGCCATTTCCATACCCTAGTTAAACTACAAAGACTCGCCTAAACCACCATGACCATGACGACAGTAAACTTCGGCAATGTATTCAAATACATTATAGAAAAATAACATCATCATCATCATGATCATTAGGCCGTGTAAAATTAATATTTTGGTTCTCGTCCCTCCCTCCTCAATTTCTGGGATTTGTCAGATTTTTTTTTTTTTTTTTTTTTTAGATTTTTCAATTTTTTAGACTTTGGAATGATTTATGAAATCTTCATACATATAAATATGTTTATTAGAGAACAAGCATCATTTCCAAGTCTTTTTGTGGTACTCTAGGGGGTTTATCCCTCAGAATCTCACATTTGAAAAAAAAAAAAAAAAAAGCCTCATCGTTTCCTCGAGCACTGTTGGAGAAGACCGAAAACTACTGACAATGCTAATTTTACATTGAAAAAAAAAAAAAAAAAAAAAACACCTCCCTCCCTCATCAATTCATGAAAATCCTCTGGACGAGAACCAAAACATTAATTTTATACGGCCTTATGACAACAAATTTTGAATCACATTTGAGATCTATTTTGACATTTTTAGATAATCATTTCACATTTTACATGGATCTAATTGGACCTTCTGTGTCCAAGTTTGAGTCGAACCGAGTCTGTTGGTGTCCGAGTCCGGCAAAAAGTGGACTTGAGTCCAATTGATAAATCAACATAGGCGTACTCCGTAGATCCCCCCCCCCATATTTTGCCAGGGGGATGCTCCATACAATAATCCCCCCCCAATGTTGACGCCTGAATCCTGACCACATATTTGCCCCTTTTAGCCCAAAAAGTGCAAATTTCCGCGCGCTTCGCGCGCATTTATTCCTCTTTTGCACCATATTTCATCAGTTTAGCTTTAAAATATCAAAATTTTTCGAGCGCTTTGCACGCATTTGAACCATAAACTTATTTTGCCACCAAAAGGTGCTGGATTCACTATACTTTTTTCCAACCCCACCCCTTGTCAAAAAGAAATCTATGCCACTGTACATCACTGATTTATGGTAAGATGTCACTACTTTTTATTTTACTACTTTTTATTCCTTTTAAAGGCATAATTTTTCAGTCTGATATGTACGTGGCAGTGATGTGATGCGTTGAGGCAGTTGATCCATGTGCGCATCTATTGCACGTCATTGCGCATGTGCATACTTCAGCGCTTTAAGTGTCCACTAGCTACTTGAAGCTGTGCCTATAATATAAATGAAATGCACACTGACATCACTGCTACATGGTGTTGAAAAATGGTACAGATGCGAGAAAGTCAGCATTCAAAGGTCTGTGTGGCACATCCCTGTAACCAAAATTACAAAGACCCCACTCCTCTGCAGGATGCAGCAATACTTTCTATTTTGGTTGGTGGGGGGTCATATGATTTTCATGTAGCTCGGAGGGGGGGTCATATGGTTTTATTATCGGAGAAGGGGGTCATATAGTTTTCGGCAGTGACTTTCTGTCTGCTCCCGGCCCCTCCGGTAGAAATAATGAACGGTCCCTAACTTAAAAGTATTAATCAATTGGCATTCGTTTTGGTATTGTGTTTATTCGCCTTGATCATACGCTTCGCGCCATATATAATAAGACCCCCTTCTGTGAGAAACTTAGCCACAGAGACCCCAAAACATGCTATTTTTACCCATTTTTTCAAAATATTTCTTAAAGTATTTTTAAAAACATCTAAATCAGTTATGAAAAGAAGTCATTGGATTGAATCTAAATTGATTTCCTGAAAGGTGTGTATTCAAAGATTGCCTGTTCAATTTTTCACATATTTGTACATAATTATGAATTTTTTGTGATAATTTTTTGAGTGGTATTTTTTACATTACCTACGAATACAATTTTTCATAGCACTAGATATATCTTTAAAAATGGAAATCACTAATAAATGCGCAATTGATACAAGCTTTGATATGTCCAATACTGAAATGCATTGCATTCGGACATCTTTATTATTGTGTTTAGCTGCCAGAAATTCTAAATGGCACAAAGGTAGGTTTGGTAAAAATATGCATTACCTCCGAATACATGTTAAAAGCTGTGCCATTTCCACAAAGTGAGAGAATAGTAAACAATAGTTAAGCAATAGGTGCAGGGTAATACACTCTTTATTTCTACCAAGTTTCAATAACCTGCGTTTAAATATTTCTGAGATGTCAACAATAAAAGCAAGTATTCGTAGGTAAATTTCGGTAACCGAATGTTACCTACGAATACACTTTGACATCATGACAGTATTGTGAAACACCGCCATTCATGCCAATGCCCATATTGGTACATAACGAAGGCCTGTATGTTTGCTATCAAATCATATGTCAATGAAAGTTGCGAATTCACATACATGCCCACCATGCAAAACTGAATACGGCTTAATTGGTGAAAATATGTACTGAAATAGACAACGGTCTGCTCATTTGAAAGAAAAATCAGATTCAAAGAAGATTAGAAGGGATAAATACTTGGATTTGTCAACTGTCATGTGTGCTTCATTTTAAATGTTTACCGACCTTCTGGTTTCTTAGTAATTTGTGTCCAAATTGAATTATTCGAAGACAACTTTTGACGTTTTCGCTAAGGTTCCCTACGAAAAAAAAAAAAAAAACGACTGTTCTCATTGTCTAATGATCTAGACAACACATTGATGGACCCTGGTATAAAGCTAATTGTAGTTGCCCTCAAACGAAAGGCCACAAGAATTAACTGACTCCAAGATGGACTTCACAAGTCTGCAATAACGGTTTTAAGCGATTTGTGTGCAATTAAGCAAATTACAGTCACTTTAGTGGCTTTGTTTCTTACTTCAAACCTCTTTCAACCGCTGTGAACCGACATTATTAATACATGATAGGGTCTAAAGTATCAATAAACGCACATAAAGAAAATAATACATTCAAAGTGCTTTATAAAATGAAGTTTTGATTGCGATATCCACCAAAAGTCTAATTCTTACCTACAAATACTGAAATGTTACTTACGAATACAGCATAATACATGACATGTGTAATGAAGTTTCCCTACCAATGGAAATTAATTGTCAAAAACTTTAAGCGGTACCCCAGGACACTATTATTACCCATATACGGATTCATTCAACAATTATTTATTATGTAAAATTGCTGATTATCAAAATGAAGTGGTCAAAATCTTGCTAAAAGCATCAAAAAAAATTTCATCTAAGGTAATAGCATTTATTCATTTGGACGTACCATCTGAAAGAGATCTAAAACTACCATTTTATTAATTCATTACCATAATAGCAAAATTTAAACCCATAAACTCAATATAGATATTGTTAAATCGCTCATGTTACCTACGAATACCCGGGTTTCTTCACCTTTTCATTGTATAAAGCGTTAGGTGTATGCGTATAATTCCTAATATTCTTGAAAACATATATCATACTCGTTCTTATACAATGTGTAAATTGATTCATACTCATTTGATAAATAAAATACAGAAACTGACCTAAACTTCATTTCAAAAATAAACTAGCATAAATTGACTAAGATCATATTGATCGCGTTATAAAAATAAAAACAAATATTTTCTGGTTGAGTTAGCATTTTCCTGACACCCTGTGGTCTACATTACACGAAAAAAAAGCGTTAATGGGAATATTCCATTTGTTTTAGGTTGATTAGTATTGCGATAGTGAAAGCATCCTATGGTATTCGTAGGTAACATTGGGTTTTGATATCACATCTACTATCACACGTCCTGGATTTATTTTTCAAGATTAGTAATGGCACTTTTGGTTCCTATAAGGCCAATATGTCATCAATCAATGGGCAAAAGGAAAAAATTGTGGAGACATTTTTATTTCGGACTTTTATTTTTGGCCCGTGGACACTTTTGGTTGGATTCGACCATATACATATAGGGAATGTTTGTGAGTCGAGTATTACCTAATTATAATAGGGGCGTATCCAAAAATGAATTCACGCCCCTTTCAAATGTCGAGCCAAAGTGCAGGCCCTATGGTCCTATTTGGCTCAAACTTCATGGGTCGAAACCTTCGTATGAGGGGAGCATGAAAAACATTATATGGAGGTCATCCGAGGTCAAAGGTCAAAGGTCATGGATTTCAAACTTTGTCCTATCGGGCTCAAACTTCGTGGGTGGAATCCTTGATACGAGGGGAATATATGCGCAAAACAAAATTGAGGTCAACCGAGTTCAAAGGTCATGTAGGGGCTAAATTTAAACTTTGCCCTATTGGGCTTAAACTTGATAGGTGGAATCCTTCGTATGAGGGGAGCATGAAAAAAAGGTCACCTGGGGTCAAACAGTATCGCTATCATGCCAGTGCTCTCACAGCATCAGGGCTCTCACAGCTGCAGGTGCACTAGTACTAATAAAATAATAAGCGGGCTGTATCTGTCTGTCTATCTATCTGTCTGTCCGGCTATGCGTTTCGCCGTGCTTCGACGCATCGCGCTGAAATTTCGCATATAGATAGGTATCGGGAAAAGCATGTTGGCCATGTGGTTTGCAAGGTCATCGGAGGTCAAGGTCAAAGGTCAAATGGGGGAAATACCCCATGTGTATACAAAGCAGCAAGTGGATAAAAAGAATCCAGTAGACAATCTACAACAAGTTTCAAGCTGCCCAAGCGGGTGTCATTCAGCTTTTGGCTATCTGCCCAATTTGAAATGCACTGTAATGTCTACCCAGAATGCATTGCTGCAAATGATTTGTACATTTCAAACTTTGTCCGATCGGGCCCAAACTTGCTGCCAATGAATTCTATAAGCGCCCATATGCCAATAAGTGCCCACACCCCAATAAGTGCCCATACCCCAATAAGCGCCCATACCCCAACATAGGGCCTGCACTTTGGCTCGACATTTGAAAGGGGTGTGAATTCATTTTGGATACGCCCTATTATAATTAGGTAATACTCGAACACATTCCCTATATGTATATACATGTACCACATGTAGTTAATCTGTCTGCTTTATCTGTATTGTGCCTTTCTTAAGCAAATAGTTAAACACGATTTCATCAAACATTATAACAATAGCTCTTTTACAGTGTGCAATCATCCCGGGCAATAATAGAGGATGTGCGTGAAATTATTGATTAGCTCCATACAAAGAATTTGAACCGGTGTCCTTCACCGTAATCATGGCGCAATGCAGTGCATTCAATCAAACGTTGTCGTCAACCTATTTGATCCTATAGTGCATTTGTTATGTGTGTGAGACGAGCTGTCGCGGTAGATTGCAATAGCTTGTAATCATGCTTTTGTTGAATGAATTTGAGTACTCCGCCATATTTACGGTATGAACGTCATAATCTAGGTGATTATTTGCATTGGATGTCTTGAATACGCTGGCGAAGTTGTGTAATAATCGGATTAATGCTATAACAGTAGGTGAATACAAGTTTTGAATATATCCCATTCAGTGATCCCAGCGAAAGTGAAAAAAAAATCAAATTGTTACTTTTATAAAAAAATTAATGAAAAAATGGCAAAAACCCAAGAAAACGGCAGTATCGACGAAGTTGAAGCCCCATTCAAATAGGCCTACATGTAGCTAATTTATATATACTGTCAGTATATAAATTCAATCAGTTCAATTCACGCCGAGTGTCCTTGACAGGTTTGGCTCTGCTTCAGCGGTCATGAAAGAATTCAAAAGATAACCTCTGCCCCAACAATCCCAAGCAATTGTCTGAAACTGCTCTTCGGATGATGATAGTCATATAATGATCAAAAGATTATTACTGACTATATCATTGAAGACTGAGTTCCGCAGTCTAGTACAAAATCTGAATTTTGATGATTTTTACGATCGTCCAGATGAAAAAATCACTGAATGGGCCGTTAGTTCCCTCCACTCCTTACCCTGGCAATATGAATCAAAGAAAAACAAAGAAAAAATTAAAGAAAAAAAGAAAAAAAGAAAAGAAAAAGAAACAATAAAGAAAAACAAATATGAAAAGTTCGAACAATATTTGGTTTATAAAATTAATGTGACCGTGATGAGGCTCGAACTCACCACCTTCCGATTTAAAGTTCGAATCGCTCGTGTACCAAATTCTGACGCCTTACCAAGTGAGCTGTGCTCCTGAGATACGAAATAAAAATAAAATAATACACTGTATACCTGCTTTGTGTCGGTAATTGATTTGCTCAAATTCCATAATGGTACAGTGCAACAGAGCAAAAATGCCCAAAATTTAAAAGCTATATAATTTATGAACAATATACACTACACATAAAAATACTAATACAAGGGAATTTCAACATAAGAATCCAAACAATTAAGTACCAACATGCACAGCTTTGTCCTTATATCACATTTGGGTTTTTAACAAAATGGTATCAAACCTCTACTGTGATTGGCAGCTGCACAAGGCATCTCTTTGATAGCTGATAATGGCCATCCATTCAGCAAGTGGCTACTAACTGACCTTGACAGGCTTGAATGAGCACTGTCATCTGCTACAAAACCATCACACTCTAGAACCTGGTCGCCTATATTAATTTACTAGTAAACATTTGCATAGGAACCGCATAGTCGGAAGCAAGGTTCATTATTGTTTGGAGATTATATGTGACGTGTCATGTCAAAAGGAGACACTTTTGGGCAGGTTATCAATTTTGAGTTTTTTATATATTATAAATATAGAGATATTTTGCTCCACAACGCCGTTTTCCCCAATGAAATCGGACATTCGTAAGCGAAGATATTGAGTTTGTAAGTTAGGGTATCATAAAATTGGAAATTGAGATATCGGCCCTTAAAAATATTATTGACAATGTTGAGAGTAGGAATTACCCTGAAAAATGTCTCAAAAAATACAAGATGCCAGTTATATTCCGGTCTGAAACTATCAGACAATATTTTAAACATTAATAACATCACAAATTCGCAACAAACCCAAATTGTGAAAAAATCACCCCCAGACAGATTTTTGGCTATTTCTCCATTTACGATCCTGCCCAAAAGTGTCTCCTTTTGACATGACACGTCACATATACGTATTTATTAGTAATAGACAAGTAATATTATATATATCGTGTGTTTGTGATTTATTCCGTAATCAATAAGTATGATGAACAAACGCATTTCTGACAGAAGCACTCACAGCGTAGTGGTATTCGATCTCGACTGTTAAATAAAAGGTTGTGGGTTCGAACCCTGGTAGAATTTTAATTGGAATAAATTTGTTTTTCTTTTGTTAAGGGCTGGGGTATGAACGTTTGGACAGTATTTATTTTGGGACATTAGAGCACATCAGACATATCGAATTGCATTCTGAATACTGACGAAGAATGTCAATCTGATATCAAATAATTTTGATTTTTTGAAATTCGCAATTTAATACACATTTTATGGCAAATCATTAAAAATTAACAGTACTTGAAGTAAAATATAAAAATTACTGACTATCATTGAAGACTGAGTTCCGCAGTCTAGTATCCAAAATCTGAATTTTGATGATTTTTACGATCGTCGGATGAAAAAAATCAAAAATCACTGAATGGGCCTTTAGTTCCTCCTCTCCTTACCCTGGCAATATAAATCAAAGAAAAATAAAGAAAAAATAAAGAAAACAAGAAAAGAAAATGAACCAAATTAAGGGATCCGTTTTTAGCGTTTCGATAGTATTTTTTGGGACATGAGAGCACATCAGACATATCGAATTGCATTCTGAATACGAAGAATGTCTTTCTGATATCAAATAAATTTCATTGTTTGAAATTCACGATATAATACAAATTTTATGACAAATTATTAAAATTTGATATTTTTCACATTTTTGATAAATAACAGTCCTCGAAGTAAATATCATAAATCTAATGTTATATTCTTAAACAGTCCCTGGCATACAGATACCATACATGTATAGGCCTATGTAAAGTAAATTTGTCTGCTTTATCTGTTTTGTGCTGTTTAAGCAAATAGTTAAACATAATTTCCATAAAATGTAAGCTTTTACTGTCAGATATGTCCCCTTTTAATTTTGAGCAGAACAAGTGAGGTAAAGCAAAGAAAATTGAAATTTACTACTACTAGCGCCAATGAATGTTATACGATTGTAAAACGGTACGATCCTCTGGGTGTGTGTGGGTGTGTGCGTATGTGTGTCCTGCACGCGTATTTTTTTTCTGCAACTATAACGGGACGCAATACGATACCGGTATGTTATAAGAATCAAACTTACAAGAAAGATGGCTCTTGTCAAATCCTACAATTCTGTCAGAGAAAATATGCATATTTGCATTAAATTTTAATTAATCGACATAATTGATTAATTAATAAATATTTTATTTAATGATTTACCATAATTCCAAATATGTCAAACAATATGTCAAATTAAAGCTAATGAAATGCTTTATAAATTGGTCAGAGCGCATTTTGCAGAATGCATTTAGTACTTTAGTTACATGATTCCAAACATTCTATT